>NC_031769.1:144514568-144524277 GCF_001522545.3 Parus major
ATAGAATAGAATAGAATAGAATAGAATAGAATAGAATAGAATAGAATAGAATAGAATAGAATAGAATAGAATAGAATAGAATAGAATAGAATAGAATAGTTGAACTGAGCTTAGTTGGAAGGGCCTTCAACAATCATCTTTGTGACGAGTCCAGCTGTTCAGGTCTAATCAAAAGATAAAGCAGGTTGATAATGGAATTGTCCAATGCCTCTAAACACTGTCAGGCTTTGGGCATTGACCACATCTCTAGGAAATTTGCTCCAGTGTTTGGCCAACTGCTCTGTGAATAAAAGCTTCCTAATGTCAAGACTGACCCTCCCCTGAGGCAGCTTTGAGCCCTTCCCATGCATACTGTCATGGAATACCAGTGGGAAGAGCAGCTGTCTGGCCAGCTATATAGAATAAGAAATTCACCAAAATGTATTATTATACAAATAATTGTTCACATCAAATAAACTCACAAACCCCCTGCCCCTCCTCAACCCCCAGAAAATTAGTTGTGTGCATAAAATTTTTCTGGATAAACATTTTGTGACCCAAAATCGGGAAAAAAATTAAAATTCTCTTGTAAGAGATAAAATTTTTACTTAATCCCAGTGTAAAACACTAGCTATTATTTTAGCTCTCTACAACTTTTGGATATTTAAAAATGAAGAAAAAATCACTTCAAACTGCTTTATTCAAAAGCAAATAAAAATTCAAAATTCCCTTTTTTAGATTTATATTTTGAGGGGCTTTTTTATTTGTCTAAAAAAACTAATTGGAACTACTGTGACTCTTAAATTGACTTAAAATTTGACTAAAAATATGACTTAAATGACTAAAAATTGCCTATTGACTTTCCATAATTATCTCACTATTTTCTTTCTCAGGATTACATAAGTAGGATTAGTCTTTGACTTACATATTTACATAGTCCATGTCTCTGGTTTTAAACTCTGGTTTTAAAGTACTTGAGCCCAAAACTAGGGAATCTGTTTTAATCCAAACTACCTCCTCATTAGGAAATGCAGTGCAGGGATTTTGTCTAAAATCACCTCTATTTAAATGAATCATTCTGATGCTTGTGGTTCACTTACTTTTGCACTCTGTAAATTGTCAGATCAACATGAAGTTGTATGACAGGATGCTGCCAAATGTATTATTTAAGGGAATAATGGTGCTGCCTTTACTGAAGGTGAATTGTGGTTGTACTGGGTTTGCATGGTCAGATTTTGGGTGATACAAGGGTGCCTGGTAGCTGAGAACAGATTTTTTTAAGAAGTCGGGAATTGCAACAGATTTTGAACATAAGGTAAATTTTCACTCTTTTGGCAGAAGTACCCTTTGGTTAGCAATGCTGCAGCAGCTTTTGGAGCATGGTCAGAAAGAAATGACAGCATCCTAGCCCTGACCCTGACCATGCTCTTCAGTTCATTTCTGAAGGCAGAAGACTAGAACTGTTCAAGTTGACTACATGTCAGAATCACAGAACAGTCTGAGTTGGAAGGGACCCATCAAGTCCAACTCTTATGCCTAAGTGAATGGTCCATACAGGGATCAAACCTGTGATCTTGGCTTTATTAGCACCGTGCTCTGACCAGGTGATCTAATGTCAGAACACAACCAGCTTGCTTTACTTCATCCTTCTGCCTTGAATTTTGAAAACTGAGGAACAAGCTGCTTATCCCTTCTGGTCATCATCAGGATACTCATGTCGTTTCAAATTTCCAGCAATCCCAGGTACAACTCTAGTCTTTGCAAGATATAAAGCCACAGCCAACTTGTCTCCACGGTCACAACAGAACTCTCACACCCACATTGCTTTGGCTTCCAGAAATCAGGTGTTTCTCTTGGGTGGCACCAGCTCTGACACTGCAGGTCATAGAGACAGACCTGAGTTGCTGAGTGGTTTAAGTGTGCCAGGAAACCAACCAAGCTATCTCATGAGGGGTAGCAGTGCTATAATTCCCTGGAAATCAGCAGTGTAGTGAGTCCTGGAAACTGGTGCACATGACCACTGTTGGTGTCAAGTGCATACTTTTCTCCCTCAAAAGAGTAGCCACATAATTCTGGAGCAGGTGCTGCAGCAAACCACTACACAAAGACAAAAGTAAAGCACAGTAATTCTGTTTCTTTAATTCAGGGTATAAGGACCTCACTCTTGTCCTGTCCATCTCACCCCTGGACAGCCCCTTCCCACTCCCCAGTCTGATAATGCCTGATGGCACTTTACAGGCACAGGACCCCAAGGTGAAAGAGAAAGAATTTAGCAGGTGCCAAAGATCCAGTCAGGAGAGGGGCAGGTTGCTCTGGGATGGCTCAGTTGGACCCATAAGGAACAAAGACAACATAATTTCCTACTCCATTCCATCAGACACAGGAATACAAACACAAACTTGCTCCAGTCATGCCCTATCCACTTCTCAGTGACAAGATATCACTGCCCTGACCTTGTCATATTTCCCTAGAAACCAGACTGACTTTTGTCTGACTCAGTTTATTTGAAGTCTTCCCAAGGAACGGGATTGGCACACGATAAAGTGCTTGGGACATCTCTGGAAAAACATACCATCATGCTAACATGAGTGTCAAGATGAATCATCTCCCACAGAAGGCTTTCCACAGCCCACACCACTGCTCAGGTGACGAGCCACGCTCCTCCTTCGCTCTGAATCAGCGCCTCAGCACACGCTCGCGGTAACTGCAGGGGCAGAAAGCAGCACAGACACAGCTCTGGGAATATTGATCAGCTGGGACACAGCTGTGCCTGGGCCTGGCAGCCACCCCTCTGAGGTCCCACTGCATCTTGGCTTCTCATCTTGTGGAACCATCTAAGCCATTCTTAAGATCATTCCTTTGGCTTGTCCTTAGAGTCCTCATTCTTTGCACTGCTGTGCTGGAGAGGAAGAGAATTTCCTGCCTGTGCCTCACTGATCTTGACTTCCAGCTAAAAAGCTTCAACAGGAGAGCAGGGAGTCCTGAGGAGCTGAGGTTGGGTCCCTTCTCTGCAGCATCAGAGTTTCTGAAGAGTTAATTTGATTCAGTGGAGGTCTTGATGACTTTCACTGCCTGTTCATCACAAGGCAGAGATGGAATACCTGATATTAAGGAATATTCAATATTAAGGAAGCCACATGAGTTTCAACAGAACTAGTAAATAAAATTTGCCTGGCAAGCTTTTACTGTGATTTAGCTCCCCTAAGTAAAAAGCATATAACTTCTTCCCACTCCAATTACTTCATTCTTTTTAATTACATGGGGAAAAAAATGAAATTCCATATATTTTCTTTTAATATATTGATACCTTGAAATTTTTTTGGTTTCCAGTTTCTTTTTAAATTGTAAAGAAAAAAAACACCCTTGTTTCACTTGTTTTCCTGCAATTTGCCATATCACATTTTTACTGTCTTTGTTCTTAGAAATAATCTTGCTATTTTTAATTTCTCATTGATTTTTTTTAATACCTTTTGTTACACACCTTTTCATATCTTTTTTGTTTGTTTGTTTTTATCATTGCATTATCATGCAGCATTCAAGATAAGGATTCCTCATTGACTTATGTGGTGACCAGAGTTAAAGAGAGAGAAAGAAAGGACACTTGTTTCTTTCGAAAGTTATATATTAGCTGTTGCTCAATGTCTTTATCTGGACAAGTCAGGAGCCATGGGGGCAGATTTTGAGATATCACCATTTTCCACTACTGAGAATCTGGACCCCTTTGTGTCCTCTAATTATTTCACAGCACATGTGAAGCTTCACCATGTGATTTGGAATTGGAGTTTTAGTTGCCATGCTAGCACCATCACTGTTTTTTTTAACTTTTCCCCCCAGTGGATTTTCATCTCACAAACAGACAGAAAAGCGGGGAGGGGAGCAGGGGAAGAAAAAAGAAAAAAAAATCCTTTTTAATTCTCCATCTGCATGGGGCCACAAAAATGCCTTAAGCTGAACACAACAGACTGAAAAACAAGTGGGAAGAGATTATCAGAAGCCTGGCAAGAGGGAAGTGCAGTTGGTGGTCAGGTGAAGGCTGCTTTGGAGGATAAGCAATTTGTGTGTTATCAGTGCAGGAGAGAGAACAGTAGCTCCCTACACTGAAAGGAGATTAAAAGTAACAATAGTCTTTTCTGTACACCATAGGCCAATCTGTTAAATGCAAGGAAAGCTGAGAAGCTGCTTAGAGCTGATGGTTGTTTAATTTACACCTGCACCCACTTGAACTGTGTAAATGACATGGTGCT
Organism: Parus major; assembly: GCF_001522545.3. Classification (NCBI taxonomy): domain Eukaryota; kingdom Metazoa; phylum Chordata; class Aves; order Passeriformes; family Paridae; genus Parus; species Parus major. The sequence continues at coordinate 144,518,792 of NC_031769.1, forward strand.
TTTCAGAACATATGCATGTTTCCATGTGGCACCGGTTTGTGAAACTGTGCCCAGCTAATCTAACAGCGCAAGATTTGCTGTGAGTATAAAAGACAATGCCTCTCTCTCATTCTGGGTAGCCTTCTGGTTCCAGAAAAGAATGAGGAAAAATTATTTGGCTTTTTATTTTGTTGTTCTTGCCATTGTTCAGGTTTTTTTTTTCTTTTAAAATCAATAGTAATGGCTAGCTGATAGTAAAAAGTGGGGTGTACTACAAAATAAAGGCCAAAGCAAAGGTGACCTCCTTTTCCAGAGAAAAAAGTTAGGAAATTCAAGCATTGGCTCAGTTCAGACCAAGATAATTAACACCCTTGATGAATCAATGTATCACGTGCACTATTTTGGAAGAGGGTGATGGAGGAGCACTACAGTCAGGTAGCCAAGACAAGAGTTAGGAGACAGGAATATAGGATGGGACTTTTTTGCTGCTACTGATTTTAAATCAGCATATATGCATATATATGAGTGATTTTGTATAAAGAACGTTACTTCCTCTGGCTTGAAAGGTACTAAGTACATATTATTGATATTATTGGACAGAGGTGATGGAATTTTGTTATTCCACTTGCAAGGCAGCTTCACAAACGTGACTGGATACTCAGCTGTGTGAGCAGAAAGCTCTGTGCTCTCTGAAGGTCTTTTGTTAGCTAAACAATGGCACAGGGCAGACCCAGAAACCTTTCTGTTGCTTTCCTTGCTGAGTCACAGCATTTCTCAAAGTGCAGGCTTGTAAAATGTATGCCAGTATATACTAATTACTCATAATTTAATAATTGCACATTGTCTTTTCTAGCTGAATAATTGATTTCTCATTCCAGCTGTTCTGCTGACTGTAGTGTGTGTTACAATTACTGTTCACAGGCTGCTCACTGTTTTTATCCTGTGCATGATGGATGTTGCATGATGGCTTCAGCTCTGTTAGTTTTTTCCTTTCTATTATTGTATGGGGTTTTTTTCACAACCACTTTTGAATCAAAAGAAATTTTAAGAATTGCACAACAGTTGCATGAAGCAGAGCTTAACCACTGATTATCTCATCATCCATTAACACAAGATCTGGGATTCATTTCCCCTACAGTATCCAAGTCCCTGTTCTGCCAGTAAATCCTGGAGTAGCTCTGAGGAGGAAACACATTCCCTGTCACACACATACATGCAAGCATGCATTCTCCTTCCTTTTGAATCAGAAATACATTTTTCTTTATAATCAGCTTAATATACAAGTTTTTTTCAAATAGAGTCACCAAACATGTAAGGTTGGAAGTATTTTCAGTTATATTTTTTCCCTCTCTTTCAGCAGTGTCTCATTAAGAAAAATCTGTGGTGGTTGTTTGAGTGCTTTGGTTTTTGTTTATTTTAATATTATAATATTATATTAATTTATATCTAGTAAGGCTTTCTCTCTGCTTTATAAAAGTAAAACATCTGATACTTGATATATTCTCTTCCTGTCTGTGAGCCAAACTCCATGACAAATCCTTTTGTCCATGATATTTTGACACTTCTTTTCATCCAGGCTGTCATCATCTATTAAATTATCATCTCCATATTCTGGGTATTTTAGTCAAACAGGAAATTCATCCCGTGACATCAGGAGCTGGAGTCTAGTGGACTGTCTGGCATATGAGGTCACTTAAAGCATTTCTAAATGGAAAAATTCTGATTTTCTGGCAAAATATTTCTTTTTTTTTTTTTTTTCCAATTTTCTGTTGCTCCTGTTTTTTAGGAAAAAAAGTGAAAAGTTTCAGTCATAAAAATACATTTTTTACAAACCCTTATCTACTTTATCTACTTATCTACCATTATCTACTCTAAAAAAAAAAAGGAAAAAATGTTAATTTAAGTCATACATTTTAAAAATCATGGCTTATTTAAGTCAATGGGAAATTTGCATTCACACCTAACATATCAATGACAGTAAGAAACTGCTTCCTTAATTATATACTTGGTAGAATTTCTTATAAAGGAATAACAGAAATTGTGAACTTCATCCTGCTGATTTACACTACAACCATCTTCAGAATTACTTACATTTAACTGTATTCTGGAATTGCTTGGCTCTTGTCTTGCCTCTGTAAAGAAAGCAATGCTGCTCATAGAGAACTTATCAGAGATGTTGGAATTAAACCAGAAACACTCTGATTCCATCTAACCTTCAGAAAATGCAGGTGCCCTCAGTGTCTGATTTTATATCAACCTCTTAAAATGAGCCACTGAAATGTGTCTGTTTTTAAAACTAAGAAATCTGAGAGAAAGCTTTTTCTATGGGGCACTGTTGCTGAAACCAGAGCAAACCAGGGTTAATAAAATGAAGGCACCAAACACAAAAACAAACACACTTGTCATGGTTTGCTCGAATCTCTCCGTGGCACTGAAGCCGAGTTGGCCACATGTCTGCATTAGCCATTCCATCAAGGTCAAGAATCCCAAATGAGTTGCTATGGGAAACAAATTACTGAGGTGTCAGCTGGAGCTGAAGCTTTAGATATGAGGGAACTTTACCCATTATATGCTTGAAAGATTTCCGGAACAACAGAAGCTGGGGAAGAGCATCCTGGTAATAACAAGACCGGGAGAGCAGATGTTTCACTGACCTTTGCTCCGTGCATTCGGACTCCCCATTTGCCAGCATGCCTGAGTGGACCAGAAAGGAATTGCAAATAAGGTGGGTTCTCCTGAGGAACAAGTAAATAATTTTTTAAAAAATACAATATCAAGTGCTGTTTTCAGGGAGATAGGTAAAAGAAACTCAAAAGCTCCTGAAATCACCTGGGACTCGTGCCCTCCTGTTAAGGATAAGGAGAGACAGCTCACTTTTACTACAGCATTAATTTCAGGGAAGGAACTGAAAGCCAGAGAAGGGGCAACTTGCCATGGAGGTAAACCCCGCACCAGAACCAGTTTTAGTCACTCTGCTCACTTGATAAATGGTCACTGTGAACATGACCTTGGCTGGAATTGTCTGGTGAAAGAGAATTGGGAGGACTGGACCTCCTATCCAACGCTGACATTCATCTTTGTGAAGGCACTCTGCTGCACTTGACCCCAGGATGCTTAACTCCAGATCTGTAGGAACTGGAATATTTTGTTTCCACCAAGCATTAATTTTGACAAAATAAAAAAAAAAAATATGCTTAGTTATATGCAGGTTTGTTCAGAAAAGTTTGGGTAAATCTCTCTCCTAGCTTGAGAATGCTGATCCAGCTGCTCACTCAGCAGCTATGGGATAGTTTGCAGACAGTGGTGCTATCACCAAAAATAAAAGAATTAAGAACCTTGTCTTTATCACATATTTGTTTAAATTTTCTCATCCATTTACCTTTTTTCCCATTGAAAATTTTTACATTATCTATCCAGGAGCTGGAAAGGGACTTCTTTTTCTCTAGTGAGATAGAGGAAGAAACATCTGATCTTGAGACTCACATTGGATGTGACTACTGGGTAAAAAAAACAGGCATAATTAATTTCCATTAATGAACACATTTTACTGCATACACAACAGATAAAAATCTGACCTACTATATACTTGACTTCTGGACATTTTTTGCAGGGACAGTCTTCAGCCAATTGTTCGTATTATGGCTTTACATTTGAGGGTTCCTTTTTAAATGTGTTAGAGATGGGTCTGGGAGAAAGAATTAGGCAGAGACTTCTGTTTGTTAATACCTTGCATCATTTCTACACACTCTGCCCTACTAAGAAATCTTGAAAAGAGACATGTTGGGGTAATTTTTCATAGAAAAATTCCAAACAAAACAAAAACCTAAAAACCTGTGTAGGAGATCTTCACTTCCCCATAATACTTGTACCTGAATTTAAACATTATAGCCAGGACCTCAGTGTTCAGATGACTTTCAATATCAATGTATAACATCAGGATCAGGAGATAGATTTTTATAAAGGACAAAGGAACAGGCAGCGAAAATCTCTCTACTTCTGTAATAAGGCATTATTGCTCTCCAAATATTTGTCTCTCTGGATTTTTCCTGTGTTATTTGTTGGATTGTAATGATCTAGAGTGAGTTAAAGCTGGATATTACATTTTATCATGGCAGTGACAAAGCTTTGATGTCCTGGAAGACTTCTTCTTTTCTTTTTCTTTTTCTTTTTCTTTTTCTTTTTCTTTTCTTTTCTTTTCTTTTCTTTTCTTTTCTTTTCTTTTCTTTTCTTTTCTTTTCTTTTCTTTTCTTTTCTTTTCTTTTCTTTTCTTTTCTTTTNTTTTCTTTTCTTTTCTTTTCTTTTCTTTTCTTTTCTTTTCTTTTCTTTTCTTTTCTTTTCTTTTCTTTCTTTTCTTTTTTCTTTTTTTCTTTTTTTTCTTTTGCCTTTGGATTAGGTTTTATTGCATTTAAGTATTGTGCAGGAATAACTGAAGGTAATGCCACTGACAGAACTGTGCCAGCAAGATCTGTAAATCAAACCAGAATTTGTACACTGTCTGATATTTCTCTTGTAAACATCTACTCTGACCCTTACTTTCAAAGAAGGGGTAGTAGGGATATTTTTGTGCAAATGCAGATGTGAGTGGCTTTCACATTCTCAGGCAGCCTGAAAGGAAGGTACACTAATGAGAACAAGGAGATTTCTAAACTGAGAGATGCATCCTCTGCCTGCAGTAGAAGTTGTTGCCAGTGGGTTTTCTTTTAAGCTTTCTCTTGTTAGTCTCGTGGAGCAAACACAGGTATTTCTGGGAATGCTCTGCAGGACAACTTGAAAATAATCTCCATCTCTTTCAGCTGCTGTCCTTACAGCTCAAGTCCAAGTGCTTCTGCATTAAGGAGCTCTATGCAACTGGAGATTGCTTTGCCAGTCCCTGAAATGCAAATGCCTGGGGGAAATGGAACAGGTGTTCAACTCCACACTGCAGCCAGAGCAAAAGTAGAAAAATACCTTAATTGGTGGACCCAAAGAAATAACAGGAGATCAGGAACCCTAAGCAGAGAAAAGTTTCATGGTTTCTAAGGTGAAGGTGGGTTAGGAATGACTGGTCAATTAAGGTAAAAGAATAAAGGTAAGATGCTCTTGAGAACAAGGATGCTAAGTGAAAATACCTAGAATGCAGGGGAACTAATTTTAACATGAAATTCTACACTGAGCCAGTGTCATTGGAAGAAATCTTGGGACTGTTATCAAAATTACTTTTCCTGAATGATTAAATCTATTTTAAGAAAAGTGAGTTCTTTTCTCCTGTAGAAGAAAGAAAACTTCTTGATTGATTAAGTCATGTTCAATGCTAATTTAGAACTGTATTTATAAAAAAGAAAATGTCATCCTGTAGACTATGCCTTTGTTAGATGACCCAATGGCCCAAAATGAGGCAATGTGGGCTTTATGGTCCTGACTTGGAGGTATGAGTAGCCCAGAAAGGTCTTGTCTGTGTTGTCCTGGAAAGGGACAAAAGTGGTTTCTTGCAGAGAACAGGACAAAAAAAAATTAGACCCCTCCCCCCC
>NC_031769.1:144524384-144618338 GCF_001522545.3 Parus major
GGGAAGAAACTGATGGACAGAAAGAAAGAAAAATCAACACCAATGCAATGAACTGGTGTAGTAGATAGGTCAGCAAAAAGAAAATACAGAGAGCCAGAGCAGATCCAATCTAACCACATGGCTGGACTGAGGCTAGAAGAACATAGTGCTCTGGATGGTGTATACTCAGAGTGACTGAAGTATAAAGGCATTAAATCACTTGTGCAAAGCCAGATCAACATCAGCACTCAGGAAGATTGTCTCAACCTCAGCAATTTAGGAATCATTCAAGTCAGTGATGATAAAACTTGGCCACTCCTAATGTTCCTCTTGTCTTTGCATCCATTCTCCTATAATAAGATGTCTGTTACATTCTGCTCCCCCCCTCACCTTTTGTCAATTGGACACCCCTTAGCCAGGACTGTCACCATCCCTCCACTGCATCTTTCACCAGCCGTGTTACTGAGTAGGGGAAGATCAAAAGCTATCATGGAAACATGAGATTTTCTGTGCTGGAGGAGCCTAGACAGAGTCCATTAAGATCATATCTAACCTCTGTCAGTGTTGAACACCAATATCAGCATGCACAAAGCATAAGAAATGTTGCTTCGTATCATAAAGATGAAGTAAGTGAACCATAGAGGAACCTTTCCCTTAACTCCATTAGTCTGTGATTGCCTTTGCAGGCTCTAAGAGTAATGTTTATTATACACATCAAAAGGTGAGAAGCTTATTTGGTTGGTTTTGCAGGTCTGGCTTTTTGAATCCATGTAACTGTAATTTGTGATGATTATCATGTATATAAAAACCGTGAAGTTTGTTTTACTTTGAAAAGTATTATCATACACATCTTGTGGCAAAGAGACTCCAAGAGAAGATGCAAATTTTTAATAGGGAGAGATTCTGTGAATAGCAATCTCTGTATATGCCAGGGTTTATGTTTTATTTCTTTGGTTATTTTTTCTGATAGATTAAATAAAACCTCAATTTTTATTGAGGTTTTGACTGTTTATTCTAACAGTCAGAACTTTTCTTTTGTCATTACATCTATTCCTGCTTCCTTAAGATCCATATCCTCTTCCGTGTTGTCAGTTTTCTCTTTGACCATTTCTGCCTGCTCTTCATTCTCTTAAAATCTGTTTTAGGGGTTAAGGGCATATTTTTCTAAGCTGTTTAGGCTCCTGATTATGCAAATAGACACTTGCCAGGCTTTTCAGAGACATCTTAAATGCTGAGGAGATTAGCAATTGATCTCAATAATACTTCAGTATCCACCTAATTTGTAAATTTAATTGGGTGTCAAATATCTTTGACAGGCTGACCCAAAGTAATCAGAGTCGTGCACAGAAGGCCACAAGTGACATACTTTTGGGACTAGAATATTACAGGATTCAAAATACTATTTTCTATGTCTGTTGCTATTTTCCTTTTCCTCTTCCTCATTCTTTTTGAATTCCATCATTTCTTTCAGCTTTCTGAGGGATTACGTACAGCAGATAAAAATGAAGACACACACATGCAGTTTAAACTGTCCATTCCATTGTGCATACACTCCCCATGTGTTGAAGCAATTCTTCATAGATTTTTTTGGGTAATAAAAGACCTTTAAATATCATCCAGTGCAACCACCTTGACATGGGTAAGGACACTCTTCCATAGATCAGGTTGCTTAAAGCCCCTTTGCACTTCACTTTGAAATCTTCCAGTGATGGGCTATTCACAACTTACTTGGGAAACCTCTTCCAGTGTCTCACTATCCCCCTTTTTGTCCTTTCTTATGTCCAATCTGGATCTACCACCTTTCAGTTTAAAACCCCTGACCCTCCTCCTCTATAGGACCTTGTAAAAAGTCTCTTTTGGTCTTTCTTACTAGCACAGTTTAAGTCTTGAAAGGCTGCAATAAAGTCTCCCTGGAGCTTTCTTTTCTCCAAGCTGAATAACCCCAACTCTTTCAGCCTGTCTTCATAGGAAAGCAGCTTTAGCCCTCTCATAGTTTTGCCTTCTCTGCAGATGCTCCAACAGTTCCATGCATTTCTTGAGCTGGATGCACTGCTCCAGGTGTGGTCTCATGAGAACAGAGGGGGAGAATCACCTCCCTCAACCCGTAGTCACACTTGTCTTTATGCAACTCAAGGTATTATTGGTTTTCTGCCTACAACTGCACTGTCAGTTTATGTCCAAGCTTTAATCTACTAAAATCCTTTTCCAACCTCTCTATCCAATCATGACCCAGCCCAAACTGGAGCTGATGATTCCCCTGACCCAGGTGCACGACCTTGCCTTTAGGTTTTTTGAACTTCATGGGGGTCATATGAGCCCAATCTTTTAAAGTACTTCTGAGTGCCACCTCTTCCTTCAAACCAATAACTGTACCCCTCAGTGTGGTGTTTTCAGCAAAGTTTCTGAGGCTGCACTCAGTCCCACTGTCAGCGTTGTTTGATTTGAAATGTTATAATATTAGACTGCACTGGTCCTAATTCAGTCCCTTGGGTGGTAACATCACTTCTCACTGGTTTCCACTTGGACACTGAGCTATTGTTTGAATGTATCCATTTCAACAATTCCTTATTGACCAAACAGTCGAATCCTGAAATCTTTGTTTCTCCAATTTAGCAGAACAAATGATTTGGGGAGCTGTATCAAAGGCCTTATAAAATTCGAGGCAGATGACATCCATTACTCTTCCCTTGTCTACCAATACAGTCACTCTGTCATAGAAGGCTACTAGCTTAGTATAAGGCACAATTTGTCCATGGTGAAGTCATGCTTGCCATCTCTAATCACGTCCCTGTCTTCCATATGTTTCAAAATTTCTTCCAGTGGGATCTGTTCCATGATCTTCTGTCTGCACAGCTGACATCCATAACTCCAGCTGAGCTTGTTTTCTTTGAATTTCTTCAGTAGACAAATGAGTAAGACCCTATAATCCAGACATAAAAAACACAGTGAAGACTTCAGAGTTCTCTTAGGTGGTGAAGTTACATCTGATCTGTTGCTTTCTATCTTTTCTGAGGAAACTGACAGTACTGAATTTAATTAGCTGGGGTACTTTATGTTGCTTGCCAGAGATATCTGCAGGAGTTACATCACACATCAATGGAAAGCAACCTAGTTTTCTTCCTTCAAACCCCTTAGGTACAGTGAAATAACATCTTTCAAGATAAAAGAAGGATTTTCACTGGGGTCATCTTTGCTTTTTGAAAGTTTAGTGGAGATTTGGAAAGCACCAGCAGGTTAACCTCATCCTCAGCAGGAGAAACTGAAATTGGTAGAGGTTTTGTTTGTTTGGTTTGGTATTCTTTTTTCCTTACCCTACTATAGAGAGGATTATTTGATCATTATGAAAACCATTTGCATATATATAATTATCTTGTTCAGGGTTTTTTTGCTCTCGTACTGACACAGATCCATGAATTCATCAGCAACTATTTGTTGGAAGATTAGCAGGGAACACTGCTCCCAGTTCAGCAAAACCACCTGGAGGTGCGCCCAACATGCACCTGTCTCATGCTTGGAACAAAAATATCAGACTGACCATTTACAAGATTGCTATAACCAAAAAATATCGTGATCAGCCCCTATTCAGAGCTGTGGCTCACTGCAGGATGACTCATGGCCAGCTGTATATTCTTTATTTGTGTTTTGATTGAATGCTGGGGTGGGGGAAAGGAGGGGAAGACTCAGAGCAAACACAATCATGATGAGGTCAAACACCCACATTCGCTACATTTCGGAATAATTATCTGGTCGTTTAGGATGTTACATAAGTTATTCGTGGAATTCATACTTCATTGATCTCCTGGAGGATTCCGGGCCGGCGGGCGAGCCGGGCGGTGGCAGCGCAGGGGCGATCCCCTCACAGCGGAGCGGGCCCGAAGCGCGGCCCCGGGCCCGGCCCCGCTCCCCCGGCCCGGCCATTACCAGGACACCGGCAGGAGACACCCGGGCTCCTTTCAGAGCCCCTGCTCCCTCTCTTCTGTCACGGGGGCCGTGACCTCCCCGCTCGCGGACACCAGGAGCCACCCCTTCCCTAAAATCCTGGGAAAAACCTTCCACAGATGGAACGGAGGAAGTGGGGGCTCTTCCCCTCCTCCCCTACAAGGGCGGGAGCCCCGCTGTTCTCGGCCGCTCCACGAAACCTGCAGGAATGGGGATCTGTCCCTCTCCTGCCAACCTGCAGAAATGGGGATCTGTTCCTCTTTTCCCTCCAACCTGCAGGAATGGGGATCTGTTCCTCTCCTCCAACCTGCAGGAATGGGGATCTGTCCCTCTCCTGCCAACCTGTAGGAATGGGGATCTGTTCCTCTTTTCCCTCCAACCTGCAGGAATGGGGATCTGTCCCCCCTCCCTCCAACCTGTAGAAATGGGGATGTGTTCCTCTTTTCCCTCCAACNCCTGCAGGAATGGGGATCTGTCCCCCCTCCCTCCAACCTGTAGAAATGGGGATGTGTTCCTCTTTTCCCTCCAACCTGCAGGAATGGGGATCTGTTCCTCTTTTCCCTCCAACCTGTAGGGTTGAGGATCTGTCCCTCTCCTGCCACCCTGTAGCAAGTGGGAGTCCTTTCCCTGCCTCCCACCAAGCAGCCTGCCAGGCCTCTCCGTACCCAGGCGTCCAAATAGATGTGTGAAGAATCCAGAGACCATATACAACAGAGAACATACAAAAGCAAAAAAGGCAAAACTTAAACAGCATCACTATAAGCCACGTCATTTCTCCATTCCTCATTGTGTGAACTGGCTTGAAAATTAATTAAGATCTCCTGAGCCTTCAAGAGCTTTTTCATCTTTTCCCCATAGTTTTGTAGTTTTGCTTTTTATTTTTTATTTTCATGTTTTAAAAAAAAAATATAATTGGTCATAAGTGTTTTGACTGGAGATAAAAATGTGTATAACAGCTGTTTTCACAGCTGAAAGCAGTAAACTATATCCTGTGCTAGGTCTTATGGTGCAACTGGCTTAATACAGAAGATGGAAGGGTGAACAATATCATAAGTTTTGAACTCTTGGAGAAATAAAATTAGAATGGAAAATTAGGTGCTAAACAAGAGGGGCTCCTGTTAGCTAAATAAAGCAAGAGCAGTATAGCATGCACCACGTGCAGGAGTAAATGGGAAGATTATATGCCACATTATTCCAGTGTTAAGGCAAAAGACCCCAAAAATTCAGAATGACTAAAGGAAGGTGTTCCAGGAAAATTCATTGTAACTTGGGATCCTAAAAATATTCCTCACAAATAGAAGAATATTAATGGGAATTTATCTTCTGTCTTGGGAAATATGATCATAAACTGCTGCAGTAAGGGGATATGGTTTCTCCCTCTGTCCTGTGGCTAATGACAGGAATATCTGAAAAGTTCACTGAATTGCATAATACTGTCATTCAAGATAATTATTTAAACTCTACAATCATTTTAAAGACAAGACTGTAACAGGTTCGTTATATTAGGAGTTTTTAATTGAGTGGAAGAAGTGTATTTGTACTTGAAAAGGTTGCAGAATTTGATTTTTGAATTAATGGAAGAAGCTTCTACCTGCTTTGAAGTGCTTGATCTTTTCTGTACACTGCAAAATTCAGCTGGAATAAGGCCACCACAGTATTTACAAATCTTGAAAAATAATATCTTCATTGGCAACAACCACTGAGGATGACTTTGGGAGTATGATTCTGGTTTCATTTGGGAACATCTGTCCTTTCATTACTGTAAAATATCTGCAGATAGATCAGGGAGATTATGTAGAAATGTGTGACTTCTGGAAAAGTCATCTTTCAGCTACATTGGAAGTTAAAATTTTCTAGGATGTTAACTGAAGTTAACATTTTATTCTTATTATAACACCTCATACACTGAACAAGTAAAACTTTAGGCTAATTAGCTAGAGGAAAAAAAGAAAACTGTTATTTCAATCTAATCATCAATTTACAGCTCAACTAATACATGTTTTTTTTTACAGAAGGACACAGGCTAACCATTTCCCTCCCTATTTATAAATACAGCAAAAAAACTCCAAAGATATTCAACATGAAAGTTGTATTAGCATTTTTTACCTCAATTTTTCTGTAGACTGCTCTAAAACAAAACAAAAAAAAAAAGGATGACACAACTTTAATTAGTACATTTATGCAGATAACAAACCTGTCTTCTTTCAGGAGATGATACAAATGACCTCTTCCTCTAATCTTTGTCTCCTTCTCACAATATGATAAACTGCTTATTTATTTTGTACTAGGAAAAAAAGGAGGATAGATCCAACTAAGGAAACAGATTCATGTTAGGGCAAAAAGAAGCTCAGGAAGTAATTTCTTCCTTGCATTCCTGTGAGCCAGTATTGAAATTATACTCCTAAAACCTCACTTTCAAAGCTATGACTAAAATCCTTGATTACAGTACCCTCTTCTATCAGGAAATTATTTCATTTTTCACATTTCCATTTCCGTGCAGTCAAGCAGGACTACTTATATCTTCCTTCCTGAATTAAGTGTCTTGAAGGTCCCAGGTTAAGGTCCTGTTATATGAACACCATTAGAATTTTGCACTGTGATGAGCTGATTCAAATCACTCCAGTATTCTCCATTCCACCTTTTCTAAGGTGTGCTTAAAACCACAAAAAATTTGCATGAGCAGTTATGCCAATTGATAGTCTGGAAAAAAATGATGTCCATAATTTCTTTAGAAAGTTGAGGACGCTTTTTTCAGCTCTGTATTCCTGTGAAGCTAAGTGCAAGAATTTTTATTTTTTTTTATTTGTTTATGTATTTATTTATTTTTAATAATATCTCTTTTTTAACTGATAAACACAGCTGTTTCAGCTTAGGGCAAAAATGTTTAAAAAGGTGAAATGGAATCTGGTGTTGTGACTAAAAGCAATTCCACCTTTACTTTCCTTAAATACCCCTTGAAATTCAAACGTATTTAAATAGAAAAACTGCTATAAAAAGAAGGCATGATAATCAGAAAACTGTGCACCTTTTATTAAATAAAAGGGCCTATATTGACTAGTTATGGCTTATAAATTGAATGATCACAAAACATTCAAACAGTGTTTCCTAATACTGACTGGGTTATTAATACATTTTGCTTACTCTTCAATGTAAGAGTATGTAACTCTTCAAAGAGAATCACCAGGGTAAAGAGAGGACAAGAACAATTTCTTCGCTATAAGTAATAGTTATTAAGTAGTAGAAAAAGGAAGGACTGTCAGCATCACTGTGGTTCCCTCATAATAGCTGTTAAATTTATTTTAAAATCATATTAATGTCCTGCATTTACTGCCTTGAGGTTAATTTTTGATCTACATATATGGAAACAAAAGATTATTACCTGCCTTTTTTGTTGTTCTTTTTTTGTTATTACCATTGTGATTTTCATGGACTTTGGCAAAAGGGAAAACCTTCTCCATGTGTTCTTACTTCTGCAGAGAGGAGGCTGGGGAGAAAACAGGAGAACAGAGTGAAATGGTGCAAAGAATAGGTGGCTCTTGATCCTGACACAGGGGAATGTTTTCCTCTGGCTGCCTATGCTTTGCACCTTCAAAGCTGAAGAGATGCATAAAAATTACCTAAATGGATTAGATCAGTATTTGGGTTTTTAGGGTGGTTAGTAAGAATGCTAAGACACAGTTGAAGATAACTGGAGCAGTCATTTTCTCTATTCTTTGAATTTCCAGACAAGTTCAACCCCCTATTTAGTGAGTAGAATAAACAGAAAAATTGTGGGGCTTTTTCACATGAGCTTTTCATGGCCCCTTTAAGGGTTTTCTTATGGTCCTGAGGAGTTTGTGCATCCTTACAGAGTTGGAAAATAATTAGCCCACAGGGGGAATAGTTTCACTAGAGAAGACATGGAAATTGAGGTTCATCATAGATTTTTGCTAGGGTTTTTTTTGTTTTTTTCTCCAGCATACATTGGCAGTTCCAAGCACTTCCTCTCCTAGATTTTAATCCCAGCTGTCTGCCTTCCTCTGTGGCCTCTGTGGCATGATTCCATCAATCTCACATTGCCTCATCTTTGTTTTAGAGCTCTCCAGTTATTAAAAACAAGAAAAAAAAATTAGTCTTCATGTTACCATCTTTTCATATACTCAATAAAAGAAGAGTAGGCTTTTAAGGCAAAATTACTTCCATGCCTTAATTTTTTTTTCCTTTTACAGGCATTTATTTTTTTCACTTCCTGTTAGTCCTTCTCACATGTGCTAAAAAGAAAATCAACAAAACAAACAAACAAACAACAAGAGCAAAAAAACACAACCAAACAAACAAAAAGCCACTTCTAAATGTTTGGTAGAAGTTTTCTACATACATCATGAATTCATAGTTTAGATCTCTGGATCACCATGTTTGTAGTTATCAGTGATTTCAGTTACATGTTGTTGAAAGACACAACTATTTATTTATTTGTTTGTTTAAAATAGTCCATGTCATCTGCTACAAAGTTCACCCTTGTATTTGACAATGTTCCCTCTTCCATGGGGAAAATCCCATCTCTGGGTTGCCAAACCCTTCGATCTCACCTTGATGATTTGCTAACAAATGGCACATTGAAGCAGCCCTGCTGAAGTGGTGCAGCTCTCCAGAGCCCCAAAATACCTTTATGTGATGTATTAAATGTAGCTCAGCCTCCCCCTGACCCAGAGTTCAGCTCTGCCTCCCTGTCTGGGATGAGGCTGCTCCACAGGGAAGATGGCTTGGGAGCTGACCTTGGCATGGCAGACACTGCTGAGGTGACAGCAATCTTTTATCCTTACCAATTTAGATTCCTTGTGGTCATGGGGAATTCTCATGCAGGAGAAAAAAGGAAAAGCTGTAATTTTCCATTCACAGCCAGGGCCTTTCCCCACTCCTGTGCCATTTTGTGGGTGACCTCCGTGGGCTCAGGGGCAGATTCTGTCCAGGTAGCCTGGGGTTTGTTCAAAGCAGAGCACATCTAACATGCCCCTGTTTCTGTACAACCTCAGTCAAACCCCCACATTTTTCCATCTACTTCTATCTAAGAAACATAAGATGGATGCTGCTGAAGGTTTCCAGCTGCAGAGTTTTTACCAGATGCTTTGTTTGGTTTGGTACCAATTCCCTCTGTATTGATGCAGAGCTTCAGGTGAATACTTGTTTCTCTTCTACATGCTCCTTTTTCTGAGTGGATCATGGTCCTAATCTACACCATATGAATTATGATGTAATATTGTTAAGCCTTGATACTGGAAGCTTGCATTATATGAAGTCAGGATATTTCTTTGTATTTGCACTTAAATACTTTTAACAATATTCATCTTTACTCTGCTGCAAAAGTAATAGTGCTTTGTTAAAATTTGAGGTCAATAAAAGTGTTTTAAAATAAAAGAGATTCGAAAAACCATATGTTACTGATGTTTGGAGGAATCTTCCTGTGAAGTTGTTTTTATTTTTATTTTTATTCTAATAGCCTTCATATAAAACTTTTCTTTAAGCCTCATATTAAAAAAAAAATAAGACTTGTTCTTAGGACTTAAGTTGTGTGAAAATCAAACCAAACCTTCTGTTGAAATCTATTTTATTGGGCTAAAGAGAGAAACATTGAATGAAAGAGCTTATCTTCAGCCTCGGTAGCAAGCTGTACAGTGTGGGGTTGGGCTGTTGTTTGTCTCTCCCCAGCACACCTGGGCAGGAGGGTAAACCCTGGCTGTGAGGCAAAGGAGACAATTCCTACCCTGAGCAAGTGTTCATTCATTCTGTCCCTACACTGCCCCTACTCCCTCACTACGAGGAAGGCATTGAGGGACTGGAGCACTTCCAGGGAAGGGAACAGAGCTGAGGAAGGTCTGGAGCAAAAGTCTGATGAGGAGCTGCTGAGAGAGCTGAGTGGGCTCAGCCTGGAGAAAGGGAGGCTCAGGAGAAAAAATTTCACTCTCTACAGCTCCCTGAGAGGAGGGTGAAACAAGACAGATTATCAGGATTCCTTTTCATGATTTCTGTGTGTCCTCAGTGTGCTTCAACAGCAGCGTTTCCCACAGTCATTTGGAGATACTTCTTCAAATCTCAGCTGGCATCAGAAGAAGCAGAGAAAGGGGGACAGATTTCAAAAGCACAACTTCTGTACCTAAAATCCTTTTATTCCAGTTCTAGAATAGATGAAGTGAAGCCTAGAACAGATCATCATCTATTTATATCCTCAGCTTTAAATATCACACTATCTCTTGATAAACTGTTTTTTCATATTTGAGAAGAAGTAAAGCTGCTTCGTTTTTTTGGGTGCAGGATTTTTATTTTGTTTTTGGTTGTTTTTGTTTTTGGTTTTTTTGTTGTTGTTTTTGTGGGTTTTTTGTTTTTGTTTTTTGTGAAACTCTCTGACTCCCAAAGCTCAATAAGATCTTGAACAGAGTGGTCTTTAGGACCCAGACAGCATCTAAGATAAAGAAAGATGCCAGTGACATTTTGCCACTTGCTCTTAAGTTTTCATTGTCTTTCTCAGTATTTTCTTGAAGTTTCTAAAACAAGGACCTAAAACTGCTGCTAACACCTCCAGTCAATTCACTCTGATCTTGTAATCAAACAAGGCTGCAGAGAATCTGCCAGGCAATTTTTCTGTAAAATGTTTGAACCTTGCAGGCATATTTCTAGTGCCAAAAATCATTACAGAATTGAAAACCTCTTAGTCAGGTACAATCAAGTGTGAATCTTGGTCTCTGGGTATATAAATTTTTACATTTAAGGCATGTTAGTGTTAACAACTTGACAGCTTGTCTGAAACAATTAATTTTTTAAACCAAAGGATCTCTCCTGTCATAACTTTTTACCATTATCATAGAAGTGTTTGAGTACAGTCTGACAGCAAGCCATCCATTTTCTTTAAAGTAAATGGCACGATGATGATGATGATGATGATGATGATGATGATAATGATGATGATGGTGATTACAATTATATTATTCACTCGGAGGAACAGGCACCAAAATTTTGACTAACTTCTGAGAGATTTACACTTCCTTTTACTTACCTTTCCTTTATTTATTTCTAGTAGTTTAAAAATTCTTTTTATGTTTAAAAATTTATGTTTAAAAATTCTTTTTCTACACTTTAGTATTTTCCTGTTGAAAAAAATTCAGCTGACACTTTGTATGTGTGCAGTCAATGTGCACATATTTATTGCAAATTTAACAGGTAATCAACACTTTTCTAGAATGAAATTGTGTCATCTTGCTAAAAAACTTTTGCCTTCACTCTCTGGTTGCATATCAATAGTAATAATAAATAACTCTGGAGCTTTTGTCAGTTAGCCATTTGCAACATTTGCTATTCTAGAAATGAGAATGACAATTTGAGGCCCTATCAGCTGGCTGAACATCTGTTTGAATCTCAAAGGGAACTAATAGAAATAAGTAGATATAAAATCAATTTTCATTAATTATGTAAGATTTCACTTTATTTTAGTTGTTTATTTTTTTCCAGTAAGGCTATTTAAATAATATTTTGTGAAATAAGCAGACTTTATAGTTCAAATTTACTACAGATTCATGTCAAGAAGTTCACAGAAACTCGGGCTTTAAAATGTGTGTTTTTTCTGAATTTATTTTGTTCTTTGTAGGTTTGCCATGATACCACTGCCTCCTTTTGCTTGAATGTTGTCTTCTGTGGATTTTGACATGGTAATCTTTTGAATAATTGATAAATTTATTAAGAAATGAGGTTGGGCCCATCAAACCACTCCTAATAAAAACCTTTATCTAGCTAAAAAAACTCAGTAAGTTCCACAAATACCAAATACATTTTTTTAACTTCATCATTTGAAGACACTTTTGTTTTTGAACTTAACAAATTGTTTAAGATTAAATACCTAAAGAAAAAAATTTAATTAAACTAGACCTGGACAGCATTTAGTTATTTCACTTTCCTGAGAAAGCTGTTTCTCATTCTGTTTTACTCCCATCATCTTATTTTTAGTGCAGATTTACCAAACATTTTTAACCTAAATTCAGAGGTCACTAGGTATACTGCAAGACAACATCCCACTAAAAGTGGATGATTAATGACACTGAGTTACTAGATTTAAAGTGGTTGGAGAACAGAGATGCTGATTCTGTGCATTCCAGTGCCACTGCCCCAGTCTACAACTGTTTTCTGAGAACATCTTTGTACCCATTTCTCTAAAGCCCATTCGGTTCCTTTTTCCCTTTGCCAATCTACTCCATGTTGCAACCCTAAAGCCTTTTTCTGACTGTCCCCATTCTCCAGTCTTTCTCTCATATGTGTATTGACAGTCCTTGGGGCTGTTCTTGCCTCCTTCGAAATCTGGCTTGAAAGGAGGGAGCAGCTTGAATTGATGAAGTGCTCACATCCCTTTTTTTTGGCTGCATTGACTTTCAGTCATATTAAATTAATTGACATCTGTGTATTCTCAGTGCCTCTGACACACAAAACTCTTTTAGGGTGCCCAATATGCAGTGATTGGACCTCTTTTGTGGGCATTGTGGTCAGAATTTTCTTTCATGACTGACTTAACTAAAAGTTACATAGGGCTTTGGTGGCAAGCACAAGCTAAGAGCTTCTTTCTGGGTGTTTCCTCCTCTGTCATTCTGTCTCTTACTGATGGCTGTAACTATTGGTTCAGGATGATTTCAGTGGCCTTGAGATCAGTGAAATTTATCTCTGACAGCACTGAGATGTGAATTATTATTGATGTTGAGGCAGACTGTGAGTTTGTGGGGAGCTTGTTTCAGGGTTTCACCACTGTAACAATGAAAGAGTTGTCAGACAATATGATTTCTGCTGCATCCTAAATTCTCTAATTGTTTATCATATTAACCTTGGGTGATCTTGCAATCTCCTGTCTGCAACATTAATCAGCTGACATCATCCTGTGTTCTGAAAGGACATTATCAAATCCAAAGACCAGAATATGTCTCCAATGAGAAGGAAAGTGGGGCTTGGTGACCTGAGAAAGGAGATTAAAAAGACCTTTACTTTTTATTTTTGCCATATAACCTCAGATGAGTCACTCCCATCTTTGGATTGTTCTGTCTTTTGTCTGATGGAGAATTGTCTGAGCTGCACTGCATGCTGCTTGGCTGTGGCTGCTCCTGGACTTACCACTGCAAAAAACCAGGAGCTTGCCCAGGCTGGGCCCATTCCAGGTCCAAGTTATCATCAGAAGGTACCTGCTGTTCTGCAGACACTCAGATTACACTACAGACCTAAACAATGTCCAGGTCATCTCAGTGTATTTTAAGAATTATTGTTAGCCAACAACTAATCCTAAATGATTTTCAGTGTGAGGATTAAAAAAAAACAAAAAAAAAAACAAAAAAAAAAAGGTTGCTCAAAGGTTTAAGGAATTTTAGTTTGGGCAATTTAGGCTGTATTTTTTATTGTTAGGTGGAGGTGTTTTTTTTTGTTTTTTGGTTTGGTTTGCTTTGTTTTTTTCTTTGTTTGTTTTTTGTTTGTTTGTTTGTTTTGTGTGTGGTTTGGGTTCCTTTCCCTCTCACTCCCAGCTGAAAATTGTCACAGTTGTAATATGAGCTCAGATTTGATGGGAAGAAAGGCTGAAGTTCAGTGAAGTCTGGCTAATGAAATACTTTTGTCATGGACAGTTCTGCAGCATTATAAACATGTAAAAGGGAAAATTGCACTGGAAGGACAAAATCATTGTACTTATGATTTGCAAATGATTTATGTAATACTCAAAGTAATATTTCAGTAGTCCTCACTTGGTAAATGAACTGGTTTTTTTGTGGGATGAACTTCATGAAAGGTGAAGCAGATGTAAACCTCCACAGAGATCAATTATTTGATTTCATCTGCAAATACAACACCTTTCATAAATGGTTTGAATTCATGGGATCCCTGGGTTAAACTGATGGATGTTTACCTTGTGTATCAGTAACACAATCTTTTCCAGACAATGATGGATATGATTAAATGGCCTAGGGCTCTATTGGAACCAGACACAAAATATTCCTCCAAATTCTCTTTAGGGGATGAAGCAGCATGGCTCAGAATATTTGATATAGCCACTGACTCTTACTCAGCACTGCTCTGTCAGGTACAAAGTGGGTCTTTGTGCTCCCCAAACTGAGCCTGATGCTTTGGATACATCAGGAATGCTGAAACTTGTGCCAAAAATCACTCCTGTGGGCTAGATTTGAGGCTTTCTGGAGAGGCTCAGTCCAGGTAATTGTATGCGTGCACAGGCTTTGTGTAGGGGTTTGGCTGAGTCTGACCTGAGTTTGGGGAATTTGGGACCATCTGCAGCAGGTCTGCAGGGTGTTTGGGATCATCTCAGAGCTATGCTTGAGCTACTCAGCAGTATGAACAGCAAGAAATGTCTCTTGAGGCATAAGATTAAAAAAAAAAACAACCCCAAACCCCCTAGAAAACCGAAAAGAAAAAACCCAACCTGAAATCATACCAAAACTGCTGACATAAAAGAATAAATGCAAAAAATCCCTTATGTTGGTTTCAAAATTACCAGTTGATCTGACAATTGGTTTAATTTGGGGTGACTTGAGTATATTACAGATGCTAATTTATGCTCTGTGCCTGAGCTCAGCACTGTGCCCAGCGAGGGCCCTGCAGCTCAGATTTTGTGCAGCCGTAAGCTCCTCACTGCCTGAGTACAAGAGGACTCGTGCTGTCAGCACCTCCTGAGCAGCTGCTTTTCAAACTGTTTGCTGGGAACGACCTTCAGTCCTTCAAAAACACAAACTCCTGCCCCCTGCTCAGTATCAAAAAAAAAAAAAAAAGAAAAAAAAAAGGAAAAGGGAGAAAATAGGAAACCAAGAGAGAAGGTAGACAGAAGACCATGCACATCTTGATGGGAATCTTTTATTTATTTATATTTTTCAATTAATAAATTCCGAACTACTGCTACAGGTCTGAACCTCTATTCAGGCAGAGTGAAGCTGAAAAGATATTCATAAGATAACACTTACTGAGGAAAAAATCTATTATAAAACTATTCAGCTATGTTGATGAGGTGAATGGAACAGTTTTATTCCATTAGCATGCATTCAACAAAGAGAAGTTAATTAGTTTTGAGAACTTCTGATATTTCAGTAAAACTTTGGACTAATTTTCAGTTGGATTTGTTGCCTTCTGGGGATCCTGTCAGTATTTTCAATTAACAGATTTCCCTGCACAAGCTCTTCAAAGAAATAGTGTTAGAAATAGAGGAGGGCAAGGACTGCATTTTTCATTTAATAGGAAATACACATTTCCTTTCTTGTTATAAAAAGCAGCAAAAGAAGAAAACAGTCAAGTTTTGGGCATAAATTAAGTTTAGTAATTCTGAACCAAGTTATACAAATTAATTCTCTGTAGTAGTTTATATATTAGAACTAAAATGGAAAATCACTGCTACTGCCCTATTCTACCCCACAGTAAACAGCATTCAAG
Source organism: Parus major (assembly GCF_001522545.3). NCBI lineage: Eukaryota > Metazoa > Chordata > Aves > Passeriformes > Paridae > Parus > Parus major. The sequence continues at coordinate 144,539,724 of NC_031769.1, forward strand.
GACATCTATCTCATTTGTTCCTTTACCAAGCAAAAGTTTCCATATAACTCTTAAAACATCACAAGAATTATCAGTATTTCTGGGGAAATTCTGCATCCTTTGTTGGTATTTAACTACCTGTAAGAGTATATGTGACCTTCAGGCTTTGCTCTAATATTAATTAAAAAGATATTTTTGAAATATTTTGAGGGCTTTACTGTAGTATGTGTAAGCAGAACCAACAGTCCACATTGAAAAAAATGTGTTTTGTCTTCCTTTGCAGGAGAAAAGTGATGTTCTTTTTAAAATGGTATGTGAGTAATAGATGCTGATGTTCCATTTCAGCATTATACATTGATCTACAGTAAACATGAACTTTGGTCTATTGTATTAAATGATGACACACAAATGTATCAAAGAAATGGATTTTTGTCAGCCAAGTGCCTAATGTAAGGACTGTTGGTGATGTGTAAGGACTGGATGATCCCTGGGTCTGGTACACAGCAATTCTTGGTGCAGAGGAAAAATATGTGTTCAGATTGTTTTTCTTCAGGTTTACAGTCAGATCACAGTACTCAGAAGCTGCAACTATGCTTGCCTGTTTCTGTAATATCTATCCTGCAACACTGAATTATGTCTCAAGAAGAATCTGCTATCTGGATATGACTTTAATTTAATTATTATTTTCCCACATTAAAAATCTTGATTTGTTCCCTAGAATCACCTTCTTTATCCTTTTTTCCTCTTCCTCACTGACCATGAGCTTTCCTCAGCTCTAAGAACTGTGAATCTCATACTCTTTTTGCTTCTTCATTGATTCTCTCTTCTCCAGACAATTATCTCAGCCTTCTCTCATCTTGCCTTCAGGGCTTAAATTTACTAAAAGCTTCCTTCCTTTCAACTAAGTGTTTGCAGCAATGAACAAACCAATCATAGCTCCCAGTTTTCTGTACTCTAAAATTAGTGTGTTGGGGCTGATGATTTTTTTCTAACTTCCTTGGTATTTCTATGCAGTCAAAAAAATGCTGGCCAGTTCTTCTGCACTTCTTCCATCACATGCACTCTAAATTACATTACTGTAAGTTCTCACTTCATCCCTGACTGTGCTTTTAAAGGATTCTAAAATGTACATTTATAAAGATTTTTACCCATGGTATTGTTTAATTTCAGGTTATGGAAACTAAAGAAAAGTCAAGGAAGGACTGTCTCTTCTATGTGAGATCTGAGTCTCCATAAAACAATTAATTATTGGGCATCTGAAATCATCCTTGAGTTCTTTTGGACACTTCTCAACTCTTCTATTTCAGCCTTTGTCCTCCAGGAGTGAACTGCTCTCAGTTCTTTAGAGAATCTAATGCAGCCAAGCACTACCTTGGAATAAAATATATGGGCTTTCTTCAGAGGAAGGTACAGACAGCTTTCAACATGGGTTTTGAGATTTAAAAAAAATAAGCTTTTTGCATCATTATTGTGGTTTTGTATCATTTTTTAAACATCCCACATTAATATCATCTCAATCAGTAGAAATAATAGAGCTTATTTATTTCATTTGGGCTAATGTATTAGAGCTATAATGATTATTTTCATAATTAATGCTAGCTTCTCAATTAAATGTTATGGTTAACAGCAGTAGATTAAGCCACTTTGTATATATTTTATATTCTCTCATCATTTTTGAAGAAAAATTCTGATGTTGACAGGAACAACAATAAAAGAAGGAGTCACACTATGTAACAATTGTTTTACTTTGATCTGCTGATTTGTGTGGTGTGTGGTAGAAGACATCCGTGGAGGAATAGATATTAAAAGGAAAAATATTTATAGGATTGTTAGCAAAAGAAATAAACTCCAATATCAGATCAAGCAAAATAATGCAGTTAGTTTGGGGGATTATCATGTGAAATGTCAAATCTGGTATTCCAATAATAGGAATCCTTCAGTTAAAGCAGATCCAAAAGTCTGCAACAAATCTTTTCTGACAGAGATTTAAACAGATCTTTAATGAAAATTGTCTTGTACAGAACATTTTAATTTTCTGGGACAAATCCCACACACAGAAGCCTGTGCCAGAATCTTGCAGCAGCTTTACTTCAGTTCTCTCATGCTTACACTGGTGTGACTCCCTACAAAGGCACAAAGACACCTTTCTTTCCCAGGATGCTCTCAGAGAGTGAAACACACAGGATGCAACATCTCCCTTTACACAGCACAGACACTGACATTGAGTCAAATTCACACTGAAAAAACAAACAAAAAATTACTATAAGGTGCCTACTCCAGTAAATGTGATGTGCCTTTAATTACATTTTAAATTAAATTGATAATAATTTTTAAAAGGTTACAAATTATTGCTGATAAAAATTATTTCCAATTAAAAGTATTTAAAAAAAACCACAAACTTTTGCATTCTATATTAGAACTTGTTGTCAAACAAACTAATGAACAAGAAAGAGAATGCAAAAGATTTTTTGCACTAATTCTGCTTGACTACTGGTTGGTCTCATAATGATCTAGAAGAGTTTAGAAGGAGAAGGGAGAGTAATTTCTATTTCTATGAGGTGATTGGTATAGATTTTTTTTACTTTTTTAATGCTGTATATTATGATAAATAAGCTAGAGTAATTGTCTAATTAATTTCCCTTCTCAGTACAGTAATCTCAATACAATATCTATTTCTGTTGAGAACATATCTGTGCTCATAGAGGACAGCCTTGGAATTGTTACTTTATATCTGGGTTTTAAGCTAGAATTTATTTTTAATTTCTGCTCATCTTTAACAAGAAGAAAGACCTGGTTTCCTGTAGATATGTTTTATGAATGTTTAAGTTCTTACATTTCTAAATTTAGGTGTTTATATTCATATTTAGAAACTTAAAGTTTAGGCTTCCAAGTCTAAAACTTCTGGCAATGAGGGTTTCAGTCAGTTCAAAATACAAACCATGCCAGGAGCAGCTTGTTTCTGCCAGACAGGGTGCCACCTGGAAATAAGAAGATAAATCCATGGATTTGGATGTGATTCATGTTGATAATTTGATATTATTGCAAGCAGTTTTGTGGTCTATAATTATATGCATTATCAAACAGCAAAATTATGAGGGAAACTGAAGGTGGTTTTATGTCAACAAGTTCAAATCCAGAATTATTACTGTGATGGTGTGGAGTTATGGTCACAGTGCTGCCATAACAGGAGGGTCTGTGTGCAAGCTGGTTCTTACACACTGCTCTGAGATCTGCTCTGCTCCTACAGATGGAACAGGTTGATATCTATTACTGAGCACAACTCTGTGTCCCTTCTTACTTGGTCATTTGTTCCCTGCCAATTGGGAAGCATGAGAAGCATCCTTCAGACCTTTCTGTGTGTGTGTGGTGGAGAAAGTGAAATTGGATTACTCCCAAAACGTCAGGTGTTTCAATTCAGGTTTCTCACAGGCCACTTGGAGTCACAAAGCTCTCCTAGTAATATTTCAGAAGTGTTTTATGCTGTGATTTTGGCCCAGTGCAGCAACACCTTCCCAAAGGGTTCCTGGATGAGATTTAACAATCAGACTATTCCAGGGATCCCAGCAGGCAGGTTTCAAGTGTTGAGCTCTCTGGGTGACTGACAGGTCATTAGAATGGATGCAGGACTCCTTGCCAGCTTGCCTCAGTGTCTGGGAATGCTTCAGGGTACACACAGGTTATTGATGTAGATGTAGCTACAGCATGCAGAGATTTCTCCCTGGATTTCAGATACCTTCTCACCAATATTTTTTGTAAAATACATGTGTTTCAGTGGAATACAGCAATAGGTAATCAAATAATAATTAAAAAAGAATAGAAATAAAGAGGGAGAGAAAAGAGAAAAGCAGTCACTTCTTTGAATATCGAATTTTCTTCAACAATGGTAGAACCATTAACTAGACCATTAACTAGAACCATTAACTAGACCATTAAAACAGAAATGACACTTTAAAAAAAAATTACATTTTTTGCATCTTTCAGACTTGCGATTAAGGTGGATATTAGGGAATTATTGTGCTCCCAAATGCTGTGAAGACTGGAACCAGTTATACATCTTTGGTAAACTGGGAAAAGCAGGGAACTAGTGGCTGTCTTTGAGAAATGAGATAATTCTTCTGTGTTACTTAAACTTCTTCAGGATTTTCTTTTTACTCTAATCCTTTGTGTACATAAGGTAAGGAGATCTTTTCTGTGTTGTGGTGGAGGAAAGACTACTTTTACATGATCTATCACAATAAGGAGTCCTAGAAGTGTGAAATATGTTTTTGGATTATGAGAATTACTGTATGCAAAGGGATTTTTTCAGAAGTTTTCTCTGTAATATCACCAACTGTCCTGGGGGAACTTTATGATGCTGAATTGCATCTCTATTCATCTGTTTAGCCCAGAAATAAGTTCTGCACTTTTAAGACTGGTTTTGGAGTGAAGGGAGGGGAAGAGCGCAATTTGTTTTCAGAAACTGCACTTGCTCCCCCTCATTCTCTCACATGGACCGTGTGAACTGCAGCACAGACAGCAGGAGAGAGCTCTCCTTTGCTTTTAGTTAGTTTTTAGCTAGCTGAGGCAGAGGAGTTCCCAGGACTGTGGCTTTTTTTCCCTTGGAACTGCTCAGCCTGCTCTGGGCTGCAAACCCAGCAGAGCCCTGGGAGCTCCCACACGCGGCATTTTCCAGTGCAGGGGGGACTGAGAAGAGACTGAGCCAGCCAAGCTACACCCCACAACAAGGACTCTCTCTGAATTTGCCATCTCTTCAGAACAGCAAGAGGTTTTATTGTTTAGTATTATTCATTTTTCCATGTTTGTGAATACTCTGCTTGTTAAATAAAGTTTTTTCTGCTTTTCTCTATGGAGATGTATCTCCCAAGCAGTCTGGGGGAAGAGCCACTGAATTTTGCCCTTTAGGAAAATATTCCTTTGGAAATTCCTTTCCAAATCTGTCCCAAACCAGGACACCAACATATATCAAAACAGTGAATATTGGTCAAGAACAGTAAGTATCTGTTTTCTCTGACAATTCTCCACCAATCTGAGTGGAATTGTAAAAGTCTGGGACCTTTATTTTCCAGCTCCCATTGAGAGGCATCCATTTGGTAGCAGTTATTTCACTTCTTCTGGGCTGCTTTTCTTTCTTGCCACTCAAGCTTCTTGGAGCCCCTCTGGGCTGGCTAAATCACTATCTTGGTGCTGACAAATACATAGTTCAGTGTATGGAAACAGAAGAGGTACAATTTATTTTAGTTTTTGCTTTCCACCCTAGAAAAAGAGTGTGTGAAAAGTACATTGTGAACAGAAGTTCATGGGTGGAAATAACCTTAAATTGGCAGCTGTTATTTTACTCTTTGTTGATGCTTCTCTGCTGTAGAAAAGGCTACTTGACTGATGCCATGAGAAAAGTAGATAATGATTGTAAAACAAAGCACAAATTAACTGTAATAAAAGTTATTCTTTCTCATGTGACAAAATGTAGGATTTCTGGGCATACATCCATTGTTCATTATATTTGGTGCTGTACAAACACAGGCCTACTCTCTGGACTCTATTTTTAAGGTTTCCGGTTCTTAGAAATGTATTCGTCTTCTTTTCCATCTGTGCAGAGGGAAGGCTAGCATGAGGCATGAGGCTTTGTCAATACAAAGGAGGCAAGTCATATTAGGAACAGACAACTCATTGTGCTGAATCAGTGGAGATGGAAGCCACATAAGTCTTTATGCTCCAGTTTTTACCTCTTGCCCTGGAGATCGTCATTACAATCAGTGGGTGGTACAGGATCATGCTTTAGGGATACACCAATCTGCCCACAAATAGCTAAGGGATTCCCATATGACACTTCAATGTCTTCTGCAGGTATCTTTTTACCACTGTAGACATCACTGATGTCTTTAGTATTATTGTAATGGGCCCCTGGGGGGCTTAGTAAAGACATTACATGGTCCTGTAGCATATTAAGAAATTTGTCAATTGGCACATGTTCTGATAAAGCAGATAACATCTGTAATACATTCCAAAACATCACTGCTAAACAGAAGAAAGTCAATAATCTCAGGAGTCTTACTCAGTGGCTCTGGAAAGCTGGTGTGTTCTTGTTGTGGTCTGTGAATTTTCAGCAATGTGCTGGTTGCTGGATGGGTTTTTGGCTCCTTAAACACCTCTTCCTCATCTCCTGCTCTTTCTGTGTGCAGTCAGCACAGAATATGCTTATTACAGTCCTGTGCCATGAAAAGCTCCTTCTGTGTTCAGATATTTTGTCCCATGTTGGTCAGGGATTTGTTTTGATGGTGCAATAACATGAATTAAGGTGAAGCCAGATTTGTTGCTACCTAATCTTCATTTTGTCCTGCTGTCAAGGCCTTTGTTTGTCTGTCTTCCCTCACTCCCTTCCTCTGTGAGGCTGTGAATCTGCTGTGCTTACAAATACTCCACAGAACACATCTCCCAGGCCAAGGCAACTGAAGTGACAGCGATGCCTGAAAATGACTTAGAGAAGCATACTCTTCAGCACAGATGTGTTTGTGAGTTTGGAGCAAAATAACAGAGAATACTTGAGCTTGGAAAGGACCTCTGGAGCTCATCTTGTCTAAACCTCTGTTCCAACAACTTCGAAATAACCATGTGTTTCTTTCTATACAAGTCTTTCCAAGCTGTATTCGAATGTAAAATATGCTGACATGTATGTAACATGTCAGAAAACTAAAATCCTGCTTATAAGTAGGGTACAGTCCTGAAGCATTCCCAGATAATGCTTCTGGGAAAGTAAATATGAAAATAATCACATTTTTAAAGTAAGAAATCTTCCAACCAATCTTCCAATTTTTTTCATAAAATAAAATAAAATAAAATAAAATAAAATAAAATAAACATTATCCTCTTGATTTTTCAGGTAGGAATCTAAAATTATGAACATTTATGAGAAAGATGTTCTGGGAGCCTTCAGTCGCAGGAGAACATGGAATAGGAAGAATGTTCAGCCATCAAACTCTCTTCAGTCTATCCCATAGGTGTACATGTCGTCTCCTCTAAAAGAAGAGACCTCCTGGTATCTGCATAGTAGAGCCTCATTTGAGCCTACCAATAATTTTTCTCACTCAGTCGGTTTATTTTCTCATTCCTTCTCCTTTTGTCCTGGCTCTGCACTGTGGCTGAAGTTTCATTAGCATTTTAATTAGTGAGGCTAAATTAATAACATGAGTTTCTTGTCTCAGAGTGCTCTCAGAGGTTCCAAGTATAGCCCAGACACACGGTTTGGGCTGGTCACTCTCGAGTGCCAAGAGCTGAAAATAGGACTGAGAAGTGAAAGTTCACTCTTTTTCTAAGAGCATCAGTGCAAGTTCCACGTCATTAAACTTCAATTATAATCTCATCTTATTAGCAACTATGCTCAAATTCTTATGATCTCAGCTTGTCTTTTGAGGCAGAATATCGCTGCATCATTCTTCTGAGAAACACAGTGCTCATAACTGTATTTTTTTTGAAAAATATGTGTATTTTCTTGTATTTTCATTACTGTTTCCCTCAGAATGTGACTCTCTTCACAAAAGTCTGGTCCTTCAGAAAGTCGTTTTATTCAAAGAGCTGAATTTTTTCCTGTCATGGCTTGGGAACAATTTTATTTTTGTTATTTGTACAAGGTAGTCTTAAGTGCCATTCTCAAGAAAGGAAAAACAACAACATCAAAGGAAAAAACAGGGAAGTATTCAGTTTAATGCTGTCCTGAGCAAAGAAACATTGAACTGTTCTGCCAATTTAAGTTGTAAAGAGGAGGGTTTGAAGACCTCAGCTTATATTTCCCATGTGTCAGACAGTGACTGTTGCTTCTTACCTTTAAGTATCTTCTGATCATTGCTTTTTGGTTACCTTTGCTTCTTTAAACTATGTGAAGTTCAACAGGATCAGGAAATGTTTTTGTTCAGTCACTCAATTGTTAGAATGGTCCTTGCTATGATTTTGGCTTTGGACAACTGGAACTATCTGAATAAATTTTTGAGCATGATTTAATAGCTTTCCTGGATCTGAAAAGATTCCTAAATACACTTGGATTCAGCTATACAATTTTAGACTTTAATGACATGGATGCATTTGACTCTGTGACAGATGGCTTCATTATCTGAGGATCATTTTGGAAATATTTAATTTTCTAATACCTGCATCTCTTTAGAGATTTATTTTGGTCTCAGTCAATTACCTCTCCAGAGGCCTATGGAATTTTTGTTATAATTTTTATTCATTTTTATATAATGCAGAAAATTTTACTAACTGATCATTGCACAGAAAAAATTAATCAGTTGAAAAATAAACTAGTATCCCAAGCAATTTTCAGTCCTGAAAGTAAGAACATAATGGATGATTTGGGACAGTGAAGGGCAGGAATATGAAAATAGTACAGTCTAAATTCTTAAGCCTCAGTCATACAGACATTTAAATATGTACTTTTACTTTATTATCACTGTGAAGTTTATATTGCAGGACAGAGCCTTATTTTGAACTCAGAAGACATGAATTCCAGAAAATAAATGGTAGAATAAATCCCTCCTGGATTCTAGAAGGGAGGCACTTTTGGGTTGTTTGCATTTTGTTTGGTATGTTTTCACAAAGACAAAGCATGCTGTAGGTGTTGAGATTATAAACTGAGGTTTGAAATACACAGATTTCATTTCTTGCTTCACTGTAGATTTTCTTTCTGACGATGAGCATTAGTTACTGTGCAGCTTGGAAGAAAATGTAGGTACTTGGTCAATACAGATAAAGCACTCAAAAGAAGGTGTTAAGGTGTACTAGTTTCTCCAAATAACAAAAGAAAGAATGTCATTTCTGAGAAATGATGCATCTAAAGCTGTGCAAAAAAAAGTTAAGAGAAAGAAGTATACTTATCCAAATTTGGTTTGTGTTAAAGGGACCTTCTGCCTGCTTGGGATTCAGACACATCAGCTCCTAAAAACAGACAGTTGAATGGGTAGAAGTTTTTCTCCTTGAAAGATGGCTGGAGGAAATAGCAGGGAAAATTTCTGCTCAACTTAATTTTGAAACTTGGAACCAAGGATGTTCCTGAGTTCCAAAGCAGGAAGAGTTCCAAGAACTGTTTCGTCATCTCTGCAGGGAGTATGTTGAAGAACACACATAAGACACCACCAGGCTGACCGGGGGACACACCTGGAAAAGAGAGTAATACAATCAGAATGGGAGTCTGTATCTGAATTCTCCTGAAGTCCCAGTTTAGACAGGCTTTGAGGTATCAGGAACCCTTGCTTTGTGTTCCCTGTGTAAAATGGGGATAGCATCCTTTCTTAGGCATATTGACATCCACCTCTCAAAAAGTTTTCTGAAGAAACACAGGCCACATGAAAACCCAACTCTACTTCTACTTGATCATGCTAACATCAAGTTTACCCTCACCCTTACTACATTTCACATCCAACAATTATGTCCATCTTTCTTTGTGGAAGCTTTCATTTTCACTGCTCCATTCATGTGTCAATGACTGATGTGCAACAATGCCCTCTCCAGTTTTGTACCTAATTGTCCTTGTGGTTGACTCCAACTATATTTCTTCCACAGCAATCCAACTTGGATCTGTAGAATTAGAAGTCAGTCATTAAGTCAAAGAAGCAACAATGAATGAGGCATCAAGACCTATTCCAGTCTTTTTGACTTGTCCAAGGGGCCTTTCTACTGCTTCAGCTAAGCTTGCCATCCTCTTTATCACTGAACTCCTTTTGGGGATTTGATCTTTGTGCTCCTAAGAAGGAATGACAATCTTTTGCAGATCAGTGCAGTACCAGAAACAATTTTGATTCCTGCAGACACTGGTTTGAATACCTACTATGAAACAAACATGAAGTGATTAAAATCAAAAAACTACAATGAGGAATGTCTGATAACCACTTTTTTAGAAATATTTTTTGGCCAATAAATCTGTGAGAAGATACCTATTTGCCTTCAGGTAAGTGGTTCACAATGCTCCCAGATCACACCATGTCAGAATTTCACTAGAAATCCTGCTTTGTTTGACTGGAGACATTATCAGCTAAAATGTCATATTTTGCATGAAATGCAAAGCCAAACCAAGATGCACATCTGTAGTTGTCACTACAGAACTATCATTACAGAACTCTCAGCAAAAAAATACAGCCAGTACTACAACATTATGGCCAGAATCCAGGTTTTGTTAATACCTTGTGGCAATGAAAATTATTCTTCAGGTTCCATTGCTTACAGGCTATTTATGCAACATTTCTGGGGGGTTATTAAGTGGAAGCAGGTGAAATGACTCTTACATTTTGGTACTCTCAAATGGATTATAAGTCTATAATGTGTACAAAATAATATTTTGGTGATTAAATGGACTTAATTTCAGTTTTTATATAAAGATAAGGAAAAATAAAGTAGAGAAAGAAAATAGAGGTTTTTTCATTAGTATTTCTAAGAATCTGAAAACCAGAAGAAGCCCTGTAACGTAGCAAAGTTGTTCTGAAGAAATCAACTTATTTGACCTATTCCTTCACAATCTTTTTTAATTTGGTGAGTGTGGTATTGATAACATCTTTGGTAAGATGTGCTCAGATTTGATTCTATCTTATCCATGGAGGCCAGAGGGGCACTGAGGAAAGGTAGAAAGAAAGAGATGGGGAAAAGCAAATAATGGAAGGAGTCCAGTTTCCATTGCACTGATTTTCTCTCAGAGTGCATAAAGGTGAAAATTAAAAGGTAGAATGCTGTCCTCTGCCAAAAAAAACCCAAAAAACAACCTAGAAGTATCTGGAGTTCTGGATGTAATTTGAGAAATGGCATCAGGATGCAACTTTTGATGCAATGCAAGAATTTGTCTCTCACCTTCTCCATTTCTCTCCAGTTTTTCCATCAGTGGCACATCAAAGGCACCATCAAAGCCTTAGGATTTAATGGGGAGGAAGATCAAAAATAGGTAATTTATCACACTTAAAAATTACAAGATGTTATTTTGATTCCAGGAAGAGCACAAAGAATTGGTTTCCCAGTTTTCTTATCACTGTTGATGTTGGCTCTGTGGAAAAGTACTTTGGCCTATCTTGTCTTATTTCTTTTTTTTATTTTCTATTTAGAATGTAAAAACATTTTGTATGTTACAACCTATTACTGATTCTTCTCTATAATAAACAAATACATTCATTTCATATGTAACTGGAAATTCTCTTGAAAACCCATCAGCTCCCAGGATGTTTGCTTGATGACATTTGTTCAGGAAACCATTCTCTCTGCATAATACACCCAGCCTGAATATCACTGAAACCTCAAGCACAAAAGAAAATGCCTTTGTTAGAAAGCTGTACAAACTTTGACATAAATACAAGAAAATAACCCCAAAATATTTCATACAACACTGCAATTCATTCAGAAGGGAGGGAAAAAAAAAAAAAAAGCCATTACCAGGAATGATTGTGTGTTCAGGACCGCTTACTTCATTGGAAAGTAAAATGGGCCATATCCAGCTCACCAAGCGTGTGGAATATATATCAAACATTAGAGCCTGACATCCTCTATTGTCCTGGTTGATGAGAGCATGTGTTTGAACAGAAAGGTTATGCCCAGTCATGTGTGCTGAGTGTTTAGCTGGTAATGCAAAGTCAACACTTTTTTCCCCCTTCCTTCTCTCTTTGTTTAAGTAGTAGAATACTGACACAATACTGGGAGTTGCCTTGATTTAAAATCCTCACCTTCAGAATCTTAAAAGTTATTTAGATTCTGCTTCATAGCAAAACCTTTCCTAACAACGTGTAATCCTAAAGTACCCCTTTGTTAGCAGAGTCCATCTGTCAGTAATAGTTTTGCTGATGTACATCCAGACCCAAAGGAAATCTATGATGAAGGGCAGTAGATATTTTTGTACTTCATATATATCTACATGTCTGGTTTAAAATCATCCCTATCTACATGCATTTCTTTCACTTATGCAAAGACAGAAGTTGAAAAGCAAGGATGGTGGTGGAGATCGATATTTCCTTCAAATGATAATAGGTAAGGTCAGAGAAAAGACTCTTTTCTCTTCAAACTAAGTATTTACATCCCTTTACAAAATACATGACAACTGAACATTGCTAGGCATGTAACCCTTTTGGCAGGAGAGCTTTTTGTCCCAGACGTCGGGAAAATGGTGAGAGTTGACATTTGAGACACTATGATCAAATTGAGAGACCATTTGATTTCTGATGGAGCAGAAATTCTATTTTCTCCAATAACAAGTGTTAGATTCAATGAGTTATTATGACCTTAAGCAGTTCCAGTTCTGTCACTGATGCTTGAATAATTCTATGTCCTTATTTCCCCTCCTGTGTTTTGATCATCTTGTCTGCTCAAAAGGTGCATCTAGACTCCCTTCTATTAATTATGAGTGCAACATTCAGTATAATAAAGCTATTATGACTCCTAGAACCACAATTTCACATAAAATTTGTGATTATAAAAATGATAAATAGGATAAAAACCCTGCCATTTTCCTGATGTTGGAGCTCATCAGAGCAATGCAGAATAAGAAAAAAGCTTTGGCCTTGGCACTTGTAATAAAATTTTAAATTATCATTCAAATCTTGATAGAAATTTTTTGTTTAATTCATTTATTAAGCTATCTTTCCATGTGGAAGTCATTAGAAAACTTACATCACTCTTCAGCCTGTTTGGGTAATATAACGGCCTCTTTATCTTCTAGCAATTACCATCTGTCACCTGAATGTTTTCCCTAGAAAAACAGGAATATTTAATTTATTATTTGAAATATCAAATGGCAGAATGCTGTGTGTTCCATACATTCAGTTACTACAGTTTTAAAAACACATGAAAGATTCAACACTTATGGAAGAAGTAGGATCTTGTCCAAGGCTTCAGTTATAAGGAAACAATAAAATCTCCAAGGTGGTGACCACTGCTAATTGACTGTTCTTCCTTCAAGTTCATTTTCAGAAATAAGATATCTAATGCAGATGTGTTCTGTGTGATGGGAGGGGGAAAACTACCTAGGTATAAATCTGACAAAACCATTGATTATCAGATATTTCAAGTATAAGGTATCACAAAGGAAGGACGAGATACCTTGTTGAATGGCATACCTAGTTATTGAAGATAAATATTGCATGGCTTGAACCTTCTTTGATATTATAGAATAGTGAGCTGTGATCAACAAACCCTTTTTATACTTGCTTTTTCTGTAGGAAGCAGAACCATACATTGTTATAGGAACCAAGTGTTGATAATTATTATGTGAATCCCAGGAAGCCCAAATCTAATTTTTGTGCTATTGTATGTGTTTCCTATGTCATATAGACCTCTAAATGAAGGATTTGTCAATATCCTCTCAATCTACATCTGTACAAGATTTGCTTGGCAGAAATGTCAGAGCCTTTGGCAGAAAATGTGGAGTTGGTATTGCTCCTTTCACCTGACCATTTATCTGGCATAATTTACTAACTTTTTTTTTGTTCTGTGAACCAACAAGTGAATTCCCTTGTTTCTTTCTACACCATTTGTGGTCTTCTTTGGTTTTTTGTTTGTTTGTTTGCTTGTTTTTGTTTTTGTTTATTTCCTTTTATTTGATACTTCTGGGCTGTGTGCAGAAAGCTGTAACAGAAAGTCCTATTTGAAATCCTCTGACCTCTTCTGAGCCACAGGCAGGCTCCTCGTGAAGGCATACATGAAAAACTTTTCCTTAAAGAGAAAAAGCTGAGATATATTCTTGTCACATTTTATGTCAACACTGAGTTTTGTGTAATCTCAAGCAACTCTTTAATAAATGTTCTCAGATGAAAATAACTGCCTGTTAGTGTTAGTTTGTGTATCTTGTAAGCAGAGAACAAACAAGCTACTATAATAACAACAATAACAGCAACAACATACATTTATATTTACTCCAGAATTCAGTGTATTTTAAATTTCTGCTACTATAATTTCTTTTTGGAAGCAAACAGGACAATCTGTTCATTACTGCAGGATGGATTTACTAGGCACAAAATTATCCAAAATGGCTTCTTTAATTAAGAAAAAAATACTTTCATATTTTTCATCAATAAATGCCACTAAGACCCCATCAGCTCTTGTACAGGAGACTTATGTCCAAACAAAATATTTATTATCACAGATTTTACTCTTAAGATAAAAATAAATTATAAAAAATGTACATAAGCTTTCATTTTTATAACAGGAAGGGGAAAAGAGTGAAGATATCTGAAGGAGTAAATGTTCTGGCTCTGGTATATTTTCCTTGTTTCCTTTGGTATGTTCTTACTCTTATTGACAAATATTGAAGAAGATCCAATTAGCAGTAGAATATTCATGTATCAGGAAAGATCATCTGACAAGCCCACACTTGGCAACAGAAAGGTGAATGTTCATCCAGTTCTATAGGAAGAAAGTTTTTAAAAGTAAAATGGCTCTTCAATCTGCAGTTGCTAAATAGAGGGGCTGGAGCGTGTCCAGAGAAGAGCAATGAGGCTGCTGAAGGGTTTCTAGTGCAAGTCTGATGAAGAGCAGATGAAGAAGGGGCTGGGGGTATTTAGCCTGGATACTTGGGGAGACCTTATCACTTTCTACTGCTTCCTGAAGAGGTGGTACAGCAGAAATGGTCTCACATTACACCAGGAGAGGTTTAGATTGGACATTAGAAAAAAAATTTCACTGAAAGAGTTGTCAAGGTCCAGGACAGGCTGCTCAGGAGAGCTGTGCAGTCACCATGCCTGGGTATATTTAAAAGATATGTAGATGTGGCACTTAAGGACATGGTGTAGCGCTGGATTTGGTAGAGTTAAGATATTGGTTGGACTCAATTATCCTAGAAGTCCTTTCCAGCTTAAACAATTCTGTGATTCTATGATTTATACTGTCTTTGATCAGGTAAAAGTCTAGGAAAAGGTGCTCATCAATGACAGTATATGGTGGGTTTCCAAAATCATCACTGGAAACTATAGCCCACATTAAAAGAAAAAAAAATGTATCTCTGTAGGGCAAAAAATTTTTTTCTTTGTATTCTTAATTAAGTTGTACAAACTTGTCATTTAAAATAAAGGAAGGAAAATGAAGAATTCAAATTCTTAATTTCTATCTATGCCAATTATGGCCATGTTCTGTCACTCATATGACTTATATTAATATTTTCTTATTCAGCTTATTCAGTCATTAAATTCAATGACTTCTGCCTGAGTAAGGGTGATGTATTTTGTCCAGTGAATTAATATCCAGAGTAGCATACTTCTCTTAAAGGGAAGCAGAATTTACCAGCTGGATTAATGAAGGAGTGAGGTCAAAAACTTCATTCAAGCAGAGCTGTCAACTAAAGCTTCATACAATGACACACATCACAACTCAGGAGGGGTTTTGGAAACAGGCAGTAGAAGGTAAAAAGGAGAGCAGCTTTATGCCTTGAGCCTGGAGACTAAGACAGTAACTGAATCCAATCGTGTACTGAAATAAATTTTCACTTGATTAATTGTTCTCATCTAAAGTCCTTAAAGAGCTTCTGGCGATTAACAAATCTCAGCATGCACATAGTCTGCATGAGTGCAGAAAGTGTCTTATATTGAATTGTTGACATGAATCTTTGAACCAAGATGATTCACAAATTAGACAAGGAATTGAAATAGGAATCTGGGCTTTGCAGGGGCAATTCTCCATGTCTCTGAGTCAAACTGTTCTCATATCTGCATTGCTGAGGGCTATATCTGTCACACATAGAGAGGCAGACTTTCTCCACTAAGATGAGCTTTGGTCATTTTATTATATATTTTATATATTTTGCTGCAGACATAGCTAAGTGTTTTAAATTGATGATTTTACAATTACAGAATATTTTACTTATTGAATTCAGGTGTGAAAGGAGCCACATTTTAAGCATAGTTGCCTGTCACATGTTCAGTGGAAATTCTCGCACTGTCTTTTGTCAATACTGAGTAAATTCTGTGCCTAGAAATATTACTGTTTTTACATACAGAAGGGTCAAACTTTCATAAAAATAACAAAAGATCATGGAAGGAAGATGGGTGAAAAAAAAAAATTTCATGCTATGTTTCATGACTATTCAGATGATGTAAAGTTACAGACAAAAGAATGTCAACTGATGTGTTATAGTTAACAGTAAATTCCTTCAGATGATTAAATTAAATTATTTAAAGTGCATAAAATATTGTCATTGTTAGTAGTAGTGGTAGCAGTAGAGGTATTAGTTTTCTAAAAGTGTCTGTTTCTCTTTAATGACTAGGGAGAGCAGAGAAGTGGTTTAACATTTTAAGTCAGTGAGGTGAATCTTAGACTAGTACTGAAGGTGCTGTTGATCATCCAGGGCTCACAGGTAGGAGATGTACTAACATATTCAAAGATATAATTACCTTTCATACATTTTAAAATAATCTTAGTACCATTAAAGTTGGGAAGACCTCCAAGATCATGGACCTTTGATCAAACACACCTTGTCAACAAAGCCATATCACTGACTGCCACTTCCGAGGGATGGTGATTCCATCACTTTGCTGGGCAGCCTGTTCTAATGCTTAACCACCCTCTCAGTGAAGGAACTCTTCCTGATGCCCAACCTGAACCTCCCCTAGCACAACTTGAGCTTTTCTGGTCTCGTCTGGCTGCTGGTTTCCCAACAGAAGAAACCAACCCCTACCTGGTTACAATCTTTCAGCAAGTTGTAGAGAGCCTTAAGGTCTCCCCTGAGCCTCCTTTTCTCCAGACTAAACACCTCCAGCTCCCTCAGCTAATACTCATCAGACTTGTGCTCCAGAGCCTTCCCCAGCTCTGTTCTTCTCTGGACATGCTCTAGCACCTCACTATATTCCCTGCAGTGAGGGCCCCAAAACTGAATCCAATGCTTCTTCACTGGATCACTTCCCAGTCACTCTGGCCCCAGGCTGGAGACTGCAGGAGGTTGTTGTGACCCAAGGACATGACCTGGCATTTGTTGAACCTCACACAGCTGGCCTTGGACCATTGATCCAGCCTGTCCAGACCCTTCCAGCAGACCAAGACTTGGCATTGTCCATGAACTGATTGAGAGTGCTTTTGATCCCCTTGTACAGTTCAACCACAAAAACATTAAACAAGAATACCCAGTACTCTTGGGGGCCCCACTGGTCACCAGCCACCAACTGGTTGCAGCCCCATTCATCACCACTCTCTGGGCCTGCCTGGACCTCCAAATAAATAAATAAATATTAGTAAGTAGTAAAACCTTTAAAAAATGTGTACAGAACAAATCCCAAAACTATGACAGTCAAAAAAACCTTTTTGATGACTGAAATAACTGAAGTTTTTCCCAATAATTCAGCATCTTTAGGAGTGATTGCAAAGTCAATGAACAAGGGTCAGATGGTCTGATTCCTCCAAATTTAGGGAACAAAAAGGAAAATCTGTTTCATATTTTTCTTTTGTCAAGAAGTAGAATCTGATATCCCTGAGAACTGGTAGAACCATTATAGATTTACTGAGTATTCTTATATAGCAATTTTACACAGCTTAAAGTGCTCTTTGGTGGCCTCAACCCCTATTTTTGAGTAAAATAAACCACAAATCTGATAGTGTAAATAGAGGAAGGGAACTGTTATATTTCTTTGCTTTAGAGTCCTTTATGTGGACAGCAGTGTTTCATAATAAAGTTGAAGGTTTCTGTGTGGAAAAAGAGGGGAAAAAGAAGCTTTCAAGGAAACATCCTCCCTTGACAAAGAATAGTGACAAAGAAGAAAAAAAAAGAAAGACCTGACACAATCTTTTTCTTAGTCACCTTACTTATATCTGGTTTTAAAATGATTATTTTAATTACCTACCTCTGTTAACATGAGATATATTAATACAGGAAGATTTGTTCATCCCACATACTATCCATTCATCTAGCCTAAATTTTCCCTTCCCTATAATACCTTCCAAAGGATGCAGAGTAAATGGGTTCTTGGTAATATGATCTAATAAAATAGTGTATATGAGAATATTGTGAACAGATTATTTTTCAATTAAATTATCTTTCCATTAGAAGTATATCTGCTGAATATTTTTCACCTTGGCTTTAATGTGCTTCATATATTTATTTAATGAAGATATGAATGACAGTGCATTCATTCTAAATTTCAGTTTTCATAATGGAGTGGTCTTTTCAGACCTCAGCAGGACCCATAATTTCCTGTGCTGAGGGCTGTACAAACATACAAGAAGGAGATTGCTCTTGCTCTGATTAATTTATTATCTAAGAGATAAGCCAGACGGATACACCTACATGGGCTCTTGCCCTCTGAGCAGACATGAGCTCATTCTATTTGCATCCAAAGCAGATGGAAATTTTGTCTGCCAGTGCTCCACATTAACGGGAAGCCTTGTGAATACAAATAACATGGTGTTGAGCACAATCTACCGAGTGCTGATGAAAGATGTTATATCTCAACTTGTGTTTAGGTTTAGGGTTTCCCATGACATCTTCTCTTGAGCATAAGCAAAGTGAGCTCTAGTCTTCTGAAAATTATTGTCTAGATAACTCTGAAGAATACAAAATGGCAACGTGGAAGGGAGCAATATGATTTTTGGAGATACCTGGATGGGAAAGACAAAGGACAGGAGTTGCAGTTTCTTGGGAAGGACTGAGTAACTGCACATTCAAATACAAAACCCAGACCAAGGCAGAATCAGTGTGCCTGTGTCTGCTAGAGTTAGTCATGACTGAGAGTCATTTAACTCTTGGAGTGATCATTCAGCTGTCTAATAATTAGCTTTATTAACTCAGCTACTCATTTATATTCCCTCTGGAGAGAATGGACAAAAGTAGGTACTCCCAAAGAAGTTACCCATCCAATCTTCTCAGACACTTAAATGACAGACAATTGACTGAGTCATCTGTGGGTGTGTCTTTTCTCTCCCCTCCTAACTACTGATAGAAAGACTTCACTTTCATTTT
Source organism: Parus major (assembly GCF_001522545.3). Classification (NCBI taxonomy): domain Eukaryota; kingdom Metazoa; phylum Chordata; class Aves; order Passeriformes; family Paridae; genus Parus; species Parus major. Next base: position 144,558,592 of record NC_031769.1, read on the forward strand.
TAGGTTACAGAACTTCTTCCCCTTGATTTTGAAATGCTTAACGTTATCTTTAATTGGCTAAGTCTCTGTTCTGACCTGAAACTGCCTTCAGCTGCTACAGGACACTGTTTTCATTCTCCTTCAATAACCATATTTTCTGGATTTTTTTTCCCCTTATTTTCTGCTGTTCTGCTCTGTAGATTTCCAGTCACCAACCCCATTCCTAAAGAAAATATAAAAAGAAGGAAGAAAAAATAAAATAAGAATGGTGAGAAAAATAAAAGTGATTGCAAATCCATTTTACACTCACCCTCACCCAAGCTGAAATTATCCTGTTCACTGGGGCACAGGTGGTGATTTTCCTAACTTGATTTGGTCATTAAAAATCCTCTAGCTGCTTCAATACTTTCTCCCTGAGGCCCCTATCAGCACTCTCTTCTCCAGTGATTAGAACAGAGCCGATTGGCCTTCTGAACTTATTACAACCCTTTTTCTAATGATCTCATAATGACTGCAAACCTGAGCCCAGCAACCTGACAGATAATGATGTCAATTATGCAAAACAGAAATGAAGGCTTTGAATCTAATAGACTGTATCAGGGGGAGTGGGGGGAGGAGGCTTATTTATAGTTTCACTGAATAACTGTCATATTTCAAAATATGTCAGTAAAAGTTAATAAAGGGGAGGTTGGGAACACACAAAGAGATGCTGGTTACAAGACTGTAGATATATTTTAAAAAGAAGGTAAGTTCTTCTTTCCTTCTCTAAGTCTCATGATTGTTTTTGACTCTTGTGCTAATCCTGTGAGATTTTACAACTTTAGTCCACTCTTTTTTCCAGTGGAATTCCTGCAGGGAATCCCAAGGTCTGTAGGCATGTCAAAACTAAATATCAGTGAATTTGGTTTTAATTTTTAATTTTTAATTTGGCCACTCATCAGTAAAGTCACAATCTAATAATTTAACTATGAGGAATTAAAAAAAAATGTATCTGCTATTATTATTGTTATTTTTGTATGTTTATTTGTTTTTTATTCTTTATTATGCTGTAACCACACACGAGGTTTCCCATTCAGTTGTGAAGAGCAACCTGAGCTTTGTGGCATGTTGCTTTAAAAAGTCACTACTCATGGATTAAAATATGAGAAAGAGTTTAAGGCACATCTAAGAATGATTTAGCTTTCATCCCTGAATAACAAAAATTTGTTCTGCTTTCCAAGAAAGTTACTCCTGTAACTGTGTGAGAACAGTGCCTATATGAGGTGTGCCATGGAGCTCAGTTTGTGTTAGGAGATCTCATCACACGGCTGTGAATGAAATAAGTGGATTCCAAGTCCCAGCCCAGATTTCTCTTTATTAACCTGCATTGTTCTGTTCCAGTTATTCCCACCTTCCCATCATCCCCAGGCAACAATAACCTCCCAGCTTGTAATTCTCACGGTATTTTGACACCTCCTAGTGAGCTGTTCCTTTTAGACCTCAGGGATTAAAGCATCCCAGCATCACAGAACCTCTGAGACCATTGAGTCCAACCAACCAACCACGGCCCCAGATGCCAAATTCACATGTTTTCTGAACACTTCCAGGGAAGGTGATTCCACCACTTCCCCGTGCAGCCAGTTCCAGTGCCACCACTCTTTAAGTGAAGAATGTTTTTCCTAAGATCCAATCTAAACTCCTGGTGCAACTTGTGGCCATTTCTTCTCATCCTCTCACTTGTTGCCTGGGAGAAGACACTGATGCTCCACAGTTCTAAAATGTAATTATTGTTTACAAAATATGAATCTCTCCCAGAGTAGCTAAAAAGCTGTAGGTTCAGGACATTCTGTGTGATTTCTTGTGTGAGAAACCAGGGCCTGCATAAAGGAAAGTTTTAGAGACACAAAGAAGTCAATGATATGGAGCATGACACTTGTGTGGTGGGAATAATGGCATTACAGAAGAGGGAATGTGCTTTGTAGAGGTGTTTCAGTACAAGGCTGGACCTGGGAAATGTGGAAATTACATCTTTCGTTTTTCCTAACTTAATATGTCCAGAGGCAGCAATCTTTCAAACTGTCATGCTACATTGCCCTTTCTAAAAAGCAGTGATTATACTGCAGCCAGTTCCAGGAGTGGGAATAAAAAGTGCCTGTAATCAATGCAAATAGATGCATAATATTCTGCAGGTCTGATACAGTACATAATGTAATTGACAAGAGAGCTCTTATTGATTTCCACAACATTAACCCAAACCTAGGCTGGCAGAGATGTATCCCAAAAAATCATTCAAACTTGGTTATTTTTCTCACATTAGGAAAAAATAAACACATGGATTTTTCAAAATCAGATACTTTTCATAGGGCTCTAGGATCCAATAATTTGTACTGAATCATGAGTACTCTTTATATAATTTATTGCAACATGTTTGCAGATGAATATTTAAATGGTGTTATTTATAGTAACATAGGAAATGTGCTTGCAATGATCTCAGTATTTACCGGTAGAGAGAGATGGTGAGAAACCCTGCACAGAGGCAAACTCAGAAATTGGAAATGGAAAAAAAGTTGTACAAACTTCAAGCTGAAATATCATCTCACCATAAATGTCAGATTTTTCTTCCCTGTGCCATCCAGGATTTAGCACAAAATGTGACAGTCTCCATCACTGACACACCACTCTCATGAGGGATTGCCTGCTGAGAACTTTCTCTTTACTCTGACTGATCACAATTCTACTCTGTGCCAGCCCCACCTTATGACACTGAGGAGAATGTCCAAGTCAGGTGACTTCCTAGGGAGATCAATCAACAGAAAAAAAAAATTAAAAAGCAACAAATAAACAAAAAATATAAACAAACACACCCCAAAAGACCAAAGAGAAGGAAGAGATAAAAAATGTGAACCCTGAGATTTTAAATTGCATTTTGATGCTGGAACCAGAACACCATGAGTCATGGCTATTTCTTTACTGCATTGTCAGTAAAATGGATATTTAATATTTCTTTCTCTGCATTTTGCCCAGAGATTAATGAGTGCTGTAAATCCTTAGATCATTTCACTGAGCTGATGGATTTTTGCATATGTTGCCCACAAGTCATCTATTAATAAAATAAACAAACAAGCAAAATGTAATTCATTCTTTTGTTACACAACTTGTATATACATACAGGTAATAACAAGACATTTTTTATCCAAAAGTATATTTCTTACCATTATATCTCTTTAAATTAAGAATATTTTTATTCCTTTCTGGATCTCTGAAGTTACCCCTTGCTCCCTATGTGAAACCTCCACCAAGATCTGGGTATTGGCAGGATATCCTGTGATCAAGGGAGATAATTTACCACTTATTGGTGTCAGCAGTGGGACAGATGATAAATATTGAGTTATTTTTCAAGAGCAGTTCTAGAGTAAATAACTTAATGGGACATCACAGATATTGTGTTTAGTTTCTGCTGTGAATTACTTTTCACAAAGAGAAAACCATTTCATTTTTATGTGTTTTTTTTTCTCTTTTTGGAATTTGTAAATAGAGAGAAGTTTCCAGAGATATCCTTGGTTAGAAACCCTCATATTATTGTTCATATTTTCACGCCTGCAGTCCAGCACAGTGGTACCAATGTTTTGTGTCCTTGTAGTGTATGTTCCTGTCTGATTTGCTCTTCACTACAGCTTAGTGAGTAAGCACACTGATCCAGAAGACATTTGCTTAGATTTCAGTCCTTTGGATTTTATAACAATTTTATTTTCTACAAGATAAACTGTTATTTTTTTGAGCAGTCCCACATTAAAAAAACCCTTTTCTTTAGAATGTCCCAGTGCAAAGACAAATTACAGAACACAAAATACAAATTGTAATGCTTCAAAATCAAAGACATTTAATTTCCATCTTGCATTTAATTGATTATTTCATATTAGTACTTGCTGCTGAGGGGTATGCTGAAAGTGGTATTGACAATGAGGGAAACAAAGATACATCTGTAATACCAATACTTTTATTTTCTCTGCATGCAGTTACATCTTATGTGATGGACAGGAATATTACTCTTTCTGTCCAGAGAAAAAGATATATAGCAATAGTTATTAAAGAGCAACAGGGGAAATAGATATCACCTACTGAATGTGTCTGGCACTTTCATATTGCTGTAAAAGAAAAGCAAAATCTTACATATAAGTAACTCTAGTTCAGCTTCTGTGCCCACTCCTCTTAATGTTTTATTTCCCACTGTAAGAATTTTTCCTTTGGAAAATTACACAGAGTTTGTTTTCCTATAAGCTAAAAATTGCATCAGGCTTAGGGACAGACTTGTATATCTCTGAGTATATGACTAACCCAGACGTGGTTCTCTTACCATTTAAAAAACCCACAGTTCATTATTACTTATTTTCTCTATATGTCCAAGACTTTTTAAATAAAAGCCTACCTTTTTCTGTACTTCAGAAATAAATGAAAACCAACTCTGAAGAGTTTGCAATGCAAAGACACAAGAGGCAAAACAGACCAATATGACAGACAAATGATAAATATGTGGGAACACAAGGTATCAAAAGGACAATCAGTCCCCATGTCACGAGCAGCAGTCGTGACCCAGCAGCTGCCTACCTGCTGTCAGGAGTTTCATAGACACCCTCACAGAGACCAGAAAAGGAAAAAAACTGAGGTGGATATTGGCTGGAAGTATTGCAAAAAGACTTCAGTTGGAATTCTGGAATGTTATCATATCTCATGATTTGGCAAAGCCCTTGGGTGTGAGGGTTAGTAGGACTGGGCATTCATCTTCCATCCTGCTGATCATCCATGGACTGCCTGATTTCATGGCTTTTGTTTTTCTTTCCCCCCAAGAACAAGACAGCATTATTTATAACTGACTTGAGCATTGCAAATATTACTCCCTGAAATTTCTTATTTGTCAGTCATTAAAAAAAACATCTGGGACATGGAAAATTGGAGCCTTGTAAGCAGCAGCTGACACAACCATGAAACTTGAGGATGCAAAATACATTACATTCAGTGCTGGTCAATCACCACACGGTCCTTGTTATTTCCCACACATGGCAAATCCAGACTTTCTTGTGTTTAAAAAAAAGAACCAAACACCTAAGGGTCCACAGATACACTTCAGGGCCTGGGTGTTTGTACAGCTGCTTGTGCAGTGGCAGTACAGCCCCAGCCCTGGCTGGACAATCTCAGTGGCACCTCAGCACTCAGATCATCATCCAGTCCTCCAGGATGACCTTTGAGACTTGGAGAAAATGTGTGGGACTTAAAACAATTTCTGGTTGAGAGTGTCTCCCTCCATTTGTCAATGATGACAAAGAATTTCCTTTCCACATGCTTGCCAGCACCTAATTATTTCCTCCCTCCTCCAGACCAGTGAGAAATGATACCTTAAGCCACAAATAACAGCAGTTCATTAAAACAAAAGGGAAGCTGGTGACCACGAGTTCTTGTGTGGCTTTGCCGAGTGAGGTGATAACTTTTTGAGACAGGATGCCCTCTAAGGGCTGATCTTCATGACATTTAATTACTGATGCAATGGAAGTGAAAAAATGGATCAGAACAGGCACATGAAAACTTCCTGTGTCTGCTCATGCAGCTCTCTCACACAGCCTGAGGTTATCAAGGAAACTGTCACTTGCACAACCCTCCTGTTGGGAAATGTTCTAGCAGTACAGAGCCATGATTTGGGAAATGTATTGTGGGAACCATGGAAAAAAAGTGAAAGAGGAACTGGAAAATCCTATTCCTTCCACCACCATTTTAAAAGTTAAAATATCAGATCATATAGTACAAAATTTGACATGGAATACATTTGGTTTGGTATTTTGTATTTTTCTTTTCTGAAGAATAAATGCCTTATTTAATCTCATCTAAAAAACTGAAGAAAAAGTCACTATTCAAAGTCTAATAAATAAAAATTGTCTTGTCTCAAGTCTTCCTAGATCTACAGAAAAAAAAAAAAAAAAAAAAGAATGAAGGGAAGAACAAAACCCTGGAGAGAATACCATGACAGTGAAGAAAAAAACAAATGTTTTTGCAGGATGTCTGGAGGTCCTTTAATCCAACTTCCTACTTCTGCTGTTCTTTGTGGGTTTACAAAGGCTTGCTTAGACAAATCTGGAAGATTTCCAGGGAGAAAGATTCCACAGGATGATCTGAGAAGCTGATATTTGTTATGTTCTTAATTTCATGAGTATGACCACCATTTACAAAGAGAATATGGGGCTATGGGGAGCTGCTGCAGGTGCTGGAGCTGAGGCTCCCTGCAGCCCCTGGCACAGCCCATGGTGAAGCAGCTGTGTCCCTGCAGCCCATGGGGGTCCAGGGAGAGCAGAGAAGGAGCAGGGGGATGCCTGAAGGAGGCTGTGACCCTGTGGGAATTCCATGCTGGAGCAGGCTCCTGGCTCGTGTGGCCCAAGGGAGGATCCCACACAGGACCATATTTCTGGCAGGATTTGTGACCCCATGGGGTTCACAGTAGAGCAGAGTGTTCCTCAGGGACTGTGCCCTGTGGGAAGGACCCACACTGGAGCAGTTCATGAAGGATGCAGCCCATGGAGGGACTCCTGTTGGAAGTTTGTGAGGAGCTGTATCCCATGGGAAAGACCCCGTGCTAAAGCTGAGCAAGAGTGTGAAGGAGAGGGAGAGGCAGAGCTGAAGCACTCTGGCTGACCTCAACCCCATTCCTAGTTCCACTGTGCCATTCATGGACAGGAGGTAGGAGCATTGGGAATAAAGGTGAACCTGGGAAGAAGGGAGAGATTGAGGAGAGCTATTCTTAAAATTGTTCTTATTTCTCATTATCCTACTCTGATTTTGATTTACAGTTAATTGAATTAATCTTCCCTAATGCAAGTCTGGTTTTTTTCATGATGGTAACTGGTTAATAATCTCCTTGTTCTTGTCTCAACCCATGAGGTTTTTATTGGGTTTTCTCCCCCTGTTCTGTTAATGGAAGGAAAACGATAGAGCAGCTTGTTGGATAGCTGATGTTCAACCAAGGTTAACCCACCACAGAGCCAAAGTACAGCTAACTACCCAAAGTGCTGTTCAGAAATAACCAGTAATCTGAACTCTTTATTTTACTTTTTAAATAATTTTATCTTTAAGTTTTGTAAAAGACTAGGTTCTTCAAAGAAAAACCTAAATTATTACAATCATAACAGTTAAAAAAGGAAACAAACAAATCCCCTCTTAACAATAATAAGGCAGCGTTTCCTATGCTGTGCATATTTGGCAGTGGGACTGGCATAAGTGGATCCTTCAGTTAAATGAAATAATACATGGTTTGCTGCATCTGTGAATTAGCTGCATAAAGATAACTGAGGCAGGTAAATGCTGAATAAAACTGGATGGTGTACATTAGAGAACCAATTGCATCTGTTAGCAAATAGCCTTTCTATTAGGCTTCCCACTAAGCACTGATGCCAAGCCAGAACTTGAAATGAATGGTTGCAGATCCTAATTTGATGACTGGTATAGATATGCTGGAAGCAATGGAAATGTGTTGGTTTGGAGCACTTAGCAAAGAATAACCGATGCCTTAAAACAGAAGCATTGTTCTGTAAATGCTGAACATCTGTGTTCTCCCTGTGACTGCCACATTTGAGATAAGATTTTCTTAATCTAATTTCCAGGATGTATTTAAATTGGAAAAGTAGACCTTCCATCTACTCTATATGTGGCTAAATGTCAAACTTTGGAACCTACAGCTTTTCAGATAGTTAGGGATATGACACACACTGGGTTATGGTCTTGGCCAGGATCTCAACACAAAAATTTGTCCAAATTAATAGAGTTTGAGTAAATTCCTTTGCCATTTTAACTCAGATGTCCTAAGTGAAACCCATCCTAGGTGACATCATTGCCCTGCACCCTCCAAGGAAATTTAGTTTGCTATTAAAAGCATTTTTTCATTCACAATTTCACTCTGAGACACAGTGTGGCCATTCCTGTCACAACTTTAACATCACAGAAACCCTCATTTTCTCTTTTATGAAGCTTCAGGGTCCTACAGCAACTTTTGTTCCTAAATAGACTTAGATTGCTAAGGTAGAAGAGAAGGTCACAGATAATAAGTACCTGGGAATTATTAAATGTTGCTTAAAATTAAAAGACGAACAAAGTCATTTTATGGTCATAGGAGAGGGGGCCTGATACAAGCATATACAATCCTTACCTTTAAATTAACTCCAGTACAAGGCTGTGAGAAGCCTGGCTCCAGTCTCCTGATGACCTCCTCATGATTTCCTGGCTGTCATGTCCTTTCTTCAGAATGAACAACCTCCAGTCCCTCAGCCTCTTCTCACTGGCCAATCCTCTGACCCTGACCATCTCAGTGCTCCCCACTGAACTTCTCCCAGTTTGTAGCTGTTTTCCTGGTCTGAGGGAAGACAAAAGTAGGCACAGCATTATAGATGCACTCTAAAATGTGGGCTGATTCCATGCTCTTTGTCAGTCAAAAATTCACAGAAATGTGAGCTTAGCTTGCAGTTCAATAGAGTTCAAGTTTGGGCTGCCCCTTGCTCACTGGGGAAAGATGTAAACTGGCAAATAACAGAGCACCTGTACTGGATATTTCTGCTGAAGTCTTCTCTCTACATGGACTGCAGAGAGCAGTAGAGACTGTAAAGTCTGGTGGTTGGGTTTAGTTTAGTAGGGGTGGCAAAATATTCTATGGTTAAGGACAAGGAAGATGAATATCAACATTGTAGTCTGCCCTGTAATTTCCAGTCAAAATTGATTCTTCAAGTACAAAGTTGAGGCAGCAACTGAAAGCTCCTAATGGCACATTTTGTGCTTGGTCTATTGCAAGAATGAGGAGAGACCATTAGTTTGCAGTGCTGTCAAGACAGGAACCTTTCACTGAGATTAAGTTGATGTGGAAACAAAAAAGATATTTTCTCTTTTTGCTCCAGCCAAAGAACTTCGACTTTCAATTGATGATTCACAAAGGACTTTGTGCATTCAATAAGAGGGAGGGACAGAAGGAAAACCCAGATTAGCAGAATATCACATAATTTATGAAATATTTTTCAAAACTGAGAGTACAAGTTTACAGATCTCCTGAAAAAAAAACCCCACAGAAATAAAATGAAAGAAAATGAAAGCTAAGATTTCCTGAAGTAAGAGAGATCTTTGCAGAAAGTGGGTATGATGTACAGCTAGCCTATAGATGTGGAGTATCCCCATTGCTGTCTCTTGCCTATACACTTGTTCCTTCCATTCTGTGTTTTTTTTTTTAATTTTCTGCTCCAGCCCAAGAATGCATATTCATCCACCTCCTGAATATGGTCACCACCAGCTCATAAGACTCAGAGAACACTGTCAGCTCTCAAAACACTACAATTTTCTGTAATTAAAAGGTTCCATGAACCACCTGGGAACCACTTACCATGGCTCCATGAACCACAAACACCACTTGGATTTCAGTTAGAGAATCAATAGTCTGTGTCATTGTATCTTCCAATCTATCTGGCCCTGATTCAGCAAATATCTCTAAATTTACAATTCGTTAGACTTCAGTGGGCATGAAGATTGTTTTTGAGGTGGAGCAATTTGTTTAATAATAGTTCCCTTTTTTTGTGTGCAATTGAGGAGAGTTTTTTTGTTTGTTTTTAAAGATTGACTCTGTATTTTTCATTTCACTTGAATTTTCTTTTTGATATAATTTTTTCCACTTTTTTTAAGTAGACTTAAAGAATAAATTGGTATGTCTAAAGTTAATAAAGGCTTGATTCTGCAGTTGACAGTAGAAAAAAATAATTAAACTTGTGATACAAATTCTATTTTATTAAAAGGTATAAAAATTACAAACACATGGAGACCTCTAAACATTCTGTAATTTTATGGAAAAAGGGACCTCAAAATCTTTTAAAATAAACTTCTCCCCATTCATTTAGTGTTTAAAAATAGGAATTAACCTTTCATATTCTTTAGGTGTGTTTTGGAAATACACATTAACTGTCAAAAAGTATGACCTACAAACTCTGTTTAAGAGACCTCTCTTCTCATCTACTCTTTCTGTGTAAAATCTTTCATTTCCCTATATTCCACTCCTCTATAGTCAAGCCTCCAGTCTTCCCAGTCTTGTTTCATCTTTGCAACTGTTTTCCCTCCAAATCAGAAAATAAACCAGCCACCCATCAGTTCTTGGATTTCTAGCTGAATGCTTCCATTCGTGGAGCCAGATTTGTTCACTCTCAAGACAATCAAACTCACTCGGCTCTAAAAATCATCAGTATGAAGTAGCAAGGGTGTTAATTACTTTCAGTGTTTGTTGGAGGCTATTAAGAAATTAATAAATTAAACTTGATCATGTTTCCAGGAAATGCTACAGTGCTGATTAACTGCTTGTTAAAATAAGGAACATAGATGAAGCATTTCCATATAATTAATCTTTTCTACTCCTCATTTCTTCCTTATTTATTGACCAAGATATGCTTTCTGAAAGCAGGATTTAAGCCCAGGAACAGTAGTGACACAATATTTGGAACTAAGCTAAGCACTTTGCCTATAGAAATGTTGTATGTATATTTTTGTGGCACTCTGTAGGGAGAGACTTGGGGAACACAGGATTAACCATGTTTTATTCTCAAGAGTTTGCAGGTTGGTGAGAGACATTCAGCCTAGCAATACAAAAGCCAGTCAGTTTTGCATAAAGTCAGATTTTCACCTACATAAACCCCCTTCACTGAACCTGTGCTGCACTTCAGCATCTCACCATACTTTGCCTGAAGTTCAGTCAAGCAAAGACCAGCACATTTATCTCAGCTGTATCTTTAACTCAGGAAAAAGACTGTTCCCACAAAAAACCTTGATATTAACATGTAAGAATACAAATTCCTCTCTGAAATGAACTAGAACTTTGGGTTTTACCTAACTCTGATTGAGTCTTCTAGAAAGGTTTGTTTCTAGCCATGAAGTCATGGATTTGTTTCCAGTCCTGCTACGATCCTATTCAACCTGTCAGATAAAAGCAGCATCAGAATACTTAGTGGAAAGCTTTGCTACCAGCTAATAACAGCCTGGTTATGGCCTAGTGATTCACACTGATGTATTGAGAGGTCTTAGATCTTCTGTCAAGCTTCATTTACAGTGAAAATGAGCCAATGACTCTTGTCTATTTTCCTTCCCAGGCTATCAGACCCGTCATCTCCTGACCATGTTTGTTATCCCTAGGGAAGGGCACAATTACGCTGATAATCACTTTCTTGATTCAGTCTGACATGCAATTTCTCTTCTTCTCCAAATCCAACCAGTCTTCTTTTTTAAATACACTTCTTCCAATACATGCTTAAGGATTATATCTCCCACACAGAGACAAGCATTACCTGACTGATCCTGGAGTTAATGAATACGCCTTTGAACCAGCTTAAAAAAAGCAAACAATTGATCCTTTCCAAGATGGTGGCATTACTTTTGTTGTTGTATTTCCTCTTATTTCCATCTCCTTGCCTTTGCTGGCATTTGCCTATTAGAAATAGCAGTTCCTCATGGCAAGGATGACTCACTTCCTGTAAGGCACCTAGGCAGCTGTACTGACAAAAATAATAGTTAAGCAATAACTGCTAATGAGCACTGCTGGTGTGGGAGTTTTATTATTGCATTAACTTTAATAAATAGAAACAGTTGAAATTTGTTCTGCAGAAATGATTTTGATAGGAAGCTTTTTCTTTGACTGAAGGCACTTTCATAGAATGGGACAGCTTCCTTTGTGGTTAAAATCCCACAAGCAGAACCCATGTAATTCCTGAAGAATTTAACCTCAAAAGCTCTGACATAATTACATTTGAAATCAAAAGAAAATTATAAACATAGAGGCATATACACTGCATATGCATACATGTCTTTCATTTGTTCTGGCTGGCTGATATGTGTGTATATATATATATATATATATATATATATATATTTGTACGTAGTGGACTTAAATTTGGTTGGTTTTCCTCTAATACAGTTTTTAAGCCATTATGTGCAGATAAGATACCAATTCTTATGTCCCATCTGAACAGCCTTTCTTTTCTGGGCAAAGTTGTCCTTTCCCATTGAAGAGGCTGGAACTGGATGATCTTTAATATCCTTTCCAATACAATCCATTCTATGACTCTGTTTCTATATCCATTCTGCCATAACAATTTAAAATCTTATCTGTACTGGACTGGAGTGAAGAAAAAGTATTTAGCTGTAACAGATTTTGCCCCAGAGCTTGTTCAAAGTGATGGCAGAAGCCTGCACAGTCAGTTCTGAACTTCATAAACCCTCACCCTGCAAGAATAACTTAATTTTAGAGCCCCAAAGGAAGACCTGGCTGTCACCATGGGGATTTGACTTAGTTTTTGAGCTGAAACCACACAAAATATCCATGAATAGATATTCATTTTTGCATTAATTTTAAACTTCCACCATGTTCCATTATGAGTCCACAAAGACTCATTATATCCAAGGTGACCCTACTTTTAATTTGAGTGTCTCAATCTAAATAGAAAACCTGGAAAAAATTTACTGATTAATGGTTGGCTTAACTGTAAGAAGGCATAAATGCCACAAACCTATTCATTCCTCTTTTTCTTTTATTTGCAATTTCTGCATCACACACACATGAACCAAGCACATTTCTATTTTTCCCTCTTTCTGCTTTTCTTCACCAAACCAGCAGCTGTGTTGAGGGAAATTGTCTGTCTAACATAAGTTGTTTATGAAGCACATATCAAAACTTAATTTCTACCTCTGTAGTTTGTAGAAAACCTATTTTATGGAGATGACAGTTTATTTGAAGACTTAAAGGTAGTGTGTGGGATATACTGAGCTTTGAAGTCCAGACCCTGAAGGACAGACTTATAAATGGTTTGTAACCAGCGGTTTTGCTCACAATTCAGCCCATTTAACAGCTCAGCACGAGAAGGCCCATGTAGTAAGGCCAGGGGTAATTTGTTGCAGATGCCTGAGATTAAAATTTTGATTTATGAAATATGCCTTTCCTTCAGTTGCTCCTGCAGGACTTCTAGCTATTGTAAATGTGCCTTTCTGGATTAGGCTGTAATGATTAAAATTCTGTCTTCCACTAAAAGTAAGTGCTTAAAACTGAATATGAAATTATGTACTTAAAATTTTCAGTATGAAAATTCAATGATAATCACACTTTACAGCCTAAAACTACAGGGCCCGATTAAGTTTGACATTAGCACAAACTCTAACAAGACATTACCAAGAAAAATAACACACTCAAATCAGACTATTCAGCTCTTGCCACATTAAAGAAGTAATAAGCTTCTAATATCTTTACTGCTAGACATAGCAAAAAATAGAAAAGTGTCTTTCCTGTCAGATGTTTTAACATAAAATCGAAACAGATAAAAAAGAGTGGAAATGTAGCTTAAGCAGAAGCAGAGCAAGAGTAGCCAGAGGCTGACCTACATTTGAAAAGTGAAAGAACCCAACAGCTGTAGCTCCAAGAAGGCAATTTCAAGTATTTTCCATGTTATCCTATGAAGTGGTGATGATCCAGCCTGAATCTGGGCAGCAGCTGCTGCAATGATCTATGGGAATTATCATCAGTAATTCCAAGGGGAGGTTGAGAATGTGCCCTCTGAGCAGCTGAATCCTTCTCACCTCCCTCTGGACAGCAGCTCCTTCTTACTCTGCTCCATATGCCCAGATTACCATGGGGCAATTATGTTGCCTTGTTATTTTCCCACTCTCTGAGCAGCATTATTTTGTAATGAACCTTAATCAGACTTCATGATTTTTGCAAGTCTATTAGTCAGAGAACCTGCTTTATCTTTCCCCCTTGTAATGGGATTTGCAAAGCAATTATACATCGCAGTCTCAGCTGATGTGCCTTGGACTAAAACCTTACACATGACTGAATTAGTTTATCACAGTAGCACACACACTCTCTAGCACACCTCTGCTACCTGTCACAACAGCCAAAGAAATTAAAGAAAAAGAGAAAACTGGGAAGTTCCTAACTGTTGCTTAGCCATTTTCCAAATCTGTTGCAATTAATTCTTTTAAGGGTGAGAATAACCTCTGCTCTCATCCACATATCTCCAAGTACATTTGAAAGGTTGGAAATGTGCTGATTATTCTTCTTTACAGAATAACTGAGGAAAATTAAATTACTTTCTATACACAGGAAGAAATTCTGAGTTCTTCTGGGCAAGCATGGGGGCCAGCTCCATGCCCAGTAATTGACTGCCCCTGCAGTGCAGGGGAGACACGGGACAAAGAGCACCTGGAGAGCCAGTGCTTCTGCCAGAGTAACTTTACACACTGGAAAAATCAATAAAGACACTTGTTGAGCAGTTACTAGGTTTAAATGGCAGAGAAAGGGGTGCTGAATAACCTGATAATGGATTTTATGAGTCCACATGAAAATAGATGCATGTAATCAAAAAGTAGTTTAAAGATATTTTACTACTCCTTCTTCCTTTCAGTTATGAAAATAATAATAAAAAAAGGCAGTTTGTCAAAAAAATGAAATTCATCTTATGCTTTTATCCAGGTCAGTGAAATGTCTGCAGAGCAGGTTGTTGAGGTCCAGGGGGATCAAGAATTCAGAAGGAAATATATCCATGAATGGTTGACAGAGCAGAGATGTTGAATCCCAGCTAATAAGCTCTGAGTTACAGAAGAGCCAAACCAGATAGAACTTTGAAACTCTCTTTGTTATACTCAGAGATTCTAAATAGCTACCCCAAAATTCAAATATTTTTTTTTAAATTGTGGTTTTCCCCTCTTCCTTTCCCATTTTTTTCTTTGTTTTCCTGTTTGTTTGTGTTGCTTTTTGGTTTTTTGGTTGGTTAGTTGTTTTTTTGAGTTTTGTTTTATTTGGGTTGGGTTTTTTGTTTTGTTTTTTCAGTTGGTCTGTTGTTTGGTTTTAAGGAGGCACGGAGGATGGAAATGGCTGTGATTTTATAATGATTAAAGGTCCAGATGTGGTAACTTCCCAGTCAGTGTATTTTTCCCAGTATTTTACCCTGCTCTCTCTGTTGATCTCTTCTATATGCTACTGTACATCTGTTCTCTTTGCTTATTTTCACTCCAAACTGGCAGGATTTGTTTCTCTTCCAGCACGCAAAGTTAAAAAATAATCCTGCTTTTGGTATAAAATTCATTCTCATGAGATCAACCCATTTCTAATGAAGTCAGATGTTTTAGTTTTTTCATATACCAGATCATTTACTCTGAGATAATATAAATTTACAACTGGAATCACGGTTGACACCTGGCAGTGCACTAAACAATACGGAGCTTCCAATCTACATCATTAGCTGCTCATGCTTTGCTGAATTTCTCCTCATTAAACTCCAAATTCTGTCTCCAGTGAAGTCTCAGCAGCTTGTTGGTCTCTGGGGAGTTCCTTCTGAAATAAAGAAATAAGGAAACTCCACAAATGCCACAAAAATTGAAGGCTGGAGCAAGTATGCATCTAGTTTCCTCTATTCCTGGCAGAAAAAGCTTGATGGTATGCATGATGGTGGATTTATCATTTACACTTTCCATTTCCCTTATTTGCAGCAAATCCCTGATGCACATTGGCAGACTCAGGCTCTGAAGATGAGCTGGAGATACTCATTACACACACAGCCTCCTCCAATCAGCAGAGATATGTTAGCTGTGGTGCAGGAATAGCTATCACTTCCCACAGAGATGAGGACCAAAGGGATATACTTCCAAAGCTATAAAAACAGAGTAATTTGATAACGAACCATAGAAAAAGAGTTCTGGAGTCAAGCAGCTGCAGAAATCTGCTTTCCTGCCTCACTGCTTTACAAATTAGCTGTGGACATTATACATCTGCAACTCAACCGTGGGACAAATCTGGGGGACATTCCTAGAGGCTTGGTACTGTTTTGGTCCATGTTTCATGGCTGTGGAAAGAAACAGATGCTATTTCATTTGAAATTAAGCCTCATGCTAGACAGGCCTAGTTAGCTCTGTGCTCTCATATTTGTCACTGGTGGCTGTTTCTCAGAGCAGACCTTGCAGTAGCATTGAATCATTTCTTCCATCTGAGACAATTTTTTGGCTTAGTTGAGAGGTTGCTGTGCCTTGAAACATCCAGCAAAATTTTTAACTGTGCACACTGTGTTGCTAGATTAGCTTTACATGAAGGAATATAAAGGAACTACTTATGAAGGGATATAAAAGAACTACTTATGTCAGTACCAACTACAGGCTAAGAGGCATCTTTCCAGCTCAAGCTCTCTCTGGTATTTTGTACCACTGGGCTGATACAAAAGAAGTGTCAGCAGAAGTGAAATTTGATGAGATTTATTTAATGTGCCCAACTAATTCATGTTCACAGTAAAATAGGCATTTGTATAAAAAATATAAAACCAACAAAAAATTATTAAATAGTGATTGCTAAAGTGAATCAAGTTCTGGAATGCACAGAGGGGGAATTTTGAAAGTTCTTTCAGTAGCAATGGAGTTATTTGAGGACTAAAACTCTCAGTGGTTACACTGGTCACCTTCAACCTTGAAAAATGCATCTTTGCAGCAGGGAAAAATTGGTGATGTTAAGTGCAGCTCTTGAGAGTGAAGAGAATGGTGCTTTGGCTTTAGCAAGGAACCCATTAAGTGTAGGTGAGATGTTTTCTGGTATGTTTGTGTACTTAAGAAATTACTAGTGCAGGTTGTAAGGAATTAACACACTCCACTGTAACATTCAGCAATGGCATTCAACATAAAAAATAATCAAAATTCCTGTACTTATAAGGACTGAATGGAATCTCTCTGGACTACTTTTCACTTCTAAAAGAATAGCAGGCATACTAAATTAGTTTGTGATGAACAGAAAAAGCCACAGATAAGGAAAAAGAATATTTAGAAAGCTATTCCTACTGACTTATTCCTATTAACTACTTCTGATACTGATAGAAACTGACTGGGTTTCAATCAGTGTTCTGCAAGTTCCCTGGGAATATAACAGGTTCATCTATCAGACACATGAGTGCTAGAAAAATAAAGATTTGCACTCGAGTTCACTGAAATTTTTTAGGAATCTGTGTCTTGAGAAAATGTGGGAGAAATTGGTAGACTAGCTTGACTGCAGAAAAAAATAATTGCATAAAAAAATATCTTTTTTTCCCCCTTATATTTTTTGATTTTAGGATCACCAGTTTATCTGTAAGAAGAAGAAAGGAAAGCTGTTCTCTGAGTGTAATACAAGTTTTTCTTTGTTATGTCTTAAGAATTCTAGAAGTTCTTGCATTAAATTAATTTCATTATTTGTCTACCTGAGACACCTGTGTTATTGCTCCTGACAGGAAAAGACAGGTTTTCATTACTTTGGGAATTAAAATAAGGCCTTGGACTGGGTATGACTGTGGTGTGTCCATGGAAATGTCCTAGACTTATCTTTGTTCGCACTTGTTCAAAGTCTTCCATTTCTCTTTGTTGTGAAAACAACCAAGAAAAGGTTAAGACCTTTGTTCAATTGGCTTTACACAGAATTGTTTGGATGGGAATATTTTGCTTTGTGAGAGGATGAAGACAGCATGGAATAGGAGCTGACTGAGAAAATCTAACAGACATGATTTTATTGGAGAATAGCTGTGAGTTACTGATGGCTGGAAAATAAATAAGGCAGACAATGTAAGTAATTGTACTTGTTTTGGCTGGCATGATGTTGATTTTTTTCACAGTAGTTCATATGGTGCCATGTTTTGGGTTTGTGACTAAAACAGTGGGGTTGAGCTGCCAACTGGGTTATGTGACAACAGTAAATCAGTAAGATACCAAAAAAACAGTGGAGCAGAACTGCTGCTAGGACTGAGCAGAGATGTTTACTTGCATGGTTTCCTTTCAGTCATCTTTTGTTCCCATCAGCTCCCTATTCAGAATTTTCCAACCTACTTAGTGTCTGGTGGTTGGTTCCAGCCCAGCTCTTGATGAGTAGTGGAGCCATCTGAAACACTTGTTGCACACAAAGTGACAAAGATTACAGTTTTAAAAACCCAAGGTGGCAACTAATGCATTCTCTTTCAGCTATTTTTATTGTTGCTGTTCCTGTCAATAGAATGGACTCCTATTGTGACATTTCTTTCCTTTTCCATGAATCTTTGTCTTAAAAATGGCAGTTAGAGTCCTTACATGTCACAGTTTCCACTGCACAGCTGAAATAGCCTCCTATGGATACTGAGATTTAACTGCCTACTATGGCAGGTGTATTGAAATAAAGAACCCCAGATAGAAACACAGGTTTCTGAAGAGAGGCTTTATTCAAAGAAAAGTTATGCAAGACTTTAAGCTTTATACTTTGAATCTCATTTGAAAACAATTGCTAACAAGGGAAATTGAAAAAAGGTAAGTATCATGAGCTCTTTATAATCATAACCAAAGGAGTACACAAGGAGTGAATTTGTCTCTTGCTTTCTGTAGAAAATGTCCCTCTTGAAATTCATACCTTCTTGAAAGACTTTTCCATAAAATTTATTAGTTATTTTGTAGTTAAATTATTCGTGCAAATATTCAATAAGCAAATACAAGTAATCCAATATGAATAGCAACCCCACTGTCCCCAAGCCAGTAGTGTCTGCAATAATGGGGTAAATAAAAAGCCAAGATTAAACCTTTTTTGTTAAGGCCTGTGACAGCCTGAATGATGGTATCATGCTAAGGCAATCAAAATTGCTATTTTGACTTTTTTGGGACAGAAAATATTGATTCAGTTCCATACATACTGAAGAGTTATAACTGTAGCCATTTGAGGTACCCAGACCTTGGCTCCAGGACCCAGTGTAAGTGGATGCAGGGGGTAGGAATGAGGAAGAAATGACTTTCTAATGAACAAAATGTGAAGGAGAAAGATCTAGTGCTTCAGAAGATGGTTCTCTAACCTTAAATCTTCTCCAACTTCTAGAGAAGTCAGTCAATTTTTTGCTTTTGGTTGCCTCATAGTTTTCTCCCTTGATATTAAATCATAACTTTGGAACTTTAAATTCCTGACCATGATACTAGATTTTGAGTACAACCATTCATAATTGGTATCAATAACAGCCTCTAGTGACTGTGGGGCATGGTCAGTATGGAACTGTTTTAGTAGAGAGAGTTAAACCATTGGTTCTCATCTCCCAGAGGATGTTTTCCACAGAACTTTCTGTGCATAAATGGTGTGTCGGAAACAAAAAGAAACAGCCAGTCCAAGTCAGTTATTTCAGGCTATATTCCAGTGGAACTGGGATTAGAGATGTGATTATCTGACTGAGAATGTCAGGGCATTATCACAGTTTTTGGGTGTAGGGAGAACAAGGGTCACAACCTACAGCTTACTAATGGCAACACTGTGGATAAAATATCTAGAAATCATCTAGAAACAAGATGTTCACATAGTCCAATTCACAAACCAAAATCTTCATTCTGTTTTAATTAGAATTTCTGTTTACATGATTTCATGGGACTGGCAGTACCGTGCTCGTCTCAGATTCAGAGATTGCATATGAGTCAGAACCTTTTCTTTCTGTGTGTCTTTTTTACTGTGATAAGATTTTTTTTTTTTTATGTCTGAGAAAGGCTTTTCCTTTTAAATAACTTTTTTGAATCATAGAAAGGGAGAAAAAGTCACCAGCTACATGAAGATCATAAAAGAAAACATTAATGAGGAAAGAAGAGTATAATTCACTAAAGCACTTGACTGATTCCTTTCTTTATCCAGCTTTCAAAACTGTTGCAGATGAGAGTTCTGCATTTGAAAATATTTTTTTTAATAATTTGAAAAAAATTCTGCCACTGATTCTGGTGATTTGTGCTCTAAGGTCTGCTCAGTGCTAACAATTTTTTTATGATTTTTGTTTTCCCTGCCTTTCCCTGTGTGCAGTTGCATGAAAGACCATTATAGCTCTGCCCTGGAGCTTGGGTTCAGTAACAAATGAGTGAGGCTTTATCATTTGTGTGCCAATATGACAGATACAACAGCATTCCTTCTTTTACAACATTGGATGTGAAGGTTTCCTCAACCTGTGAGTTACTCTTGTTCCTCAGCACATATACTTTATTCATACAATTCTTACTGAACCCTCTATCTAGATTTTTTAGGAGCCCTCTTACAAATAATCCCTGCTTGAAGGACTCATCTTCGTCTTCACCAATAACCCTCAATATTCATGTTTCTTCAACTTACCTTACCTTCAAATGCATTCTTAGTGTAATTTTCAAGTTTAATTTCTTCTTTATAGTGGTATCTTAGCTAGTATTAGCTGGGATGTGTAGTTGGAAAACCTGTCCAACATTAACTTGGTTTTTGTTTTAGGTGGCTCTTTAGAACCATTGTTTTATACCTATTTCATCTATTGATGCCATTGAAACATAGGAAACTTAAGTGGTGAAGGTAAGAAGAAAGAAGTAAAAGTGTTTATTCTGTATAGTCAGATTTCTGATATTCTTTTTCATTCATTAGAAGTATCCAAAGTCCCAAAATGACAGCAAGCTTTTTGTGTGTTTTGCCTTGTATGAACATCCTAAACTCTTTTGCATATGACTGGTTGGCTGCAGTGCTGGGGCTGCCTGTTTGTTTTGGGTTTGGCTTTGTTTGGGTGATTTTTAGGGTTTTAAACAGCTGATGAAATAAGTAAGGAAAGAGGAGTAAATGACAGAAAGCCTGGCATTTTGATTCAAATTTGGTCATATGGCTGCTAAGACCCAAAGACCTCTTGCATCAGTTTTCATAGGCATTAACAAGGGAGAGATGAATCTGTGGACCATGGAAATACAACAGCAGCTTCCTAATGGTTCCCTAACATATTCTTTGTCCACTGTGGAATCAAAATACCTTCTTGACTTCTACAAGTATCAAAATATTTTGCCATTGTTTACCTAGGATTGTTCATCCGGAAAAATTCCTTGGCTATCTGACAAAATGTGGTTCCTTCCTTAACATTATATTTAATTTGCCCTCTCTGACTCTCATATCACAGCATTCTTATAGGTCAAGAATCAGAAAATTGCCTTAACCATGGAATTAAATTGACTCAAATTAACTATTTGGCTCAGTCCCTACAAAGCCAATGAGCCATAAGTATGTACTTTACAGTTAAGGACATACTCAAAAACTTCTCTAAATCAGGGATGGAGTTAATTACGTTATTTTATTCTCACAGTTTAAAAAAAATACCGTTTCCATAAATCATGTGATTAGACAGCACTTTTATTCATTCTTTAATACTTTAATAATTAGAAAGTCAGCAACACAGGGACACTTCCTTTTTTCTTTTTTTTTTACATTTCTGTACACTTTAACATGTAGAACACTCTCTTTGTAACTGAAGAGATGAATTACTGTAGAGACATTGATCCTGCTTAATTTCCCTGCAGATTCAACACACTTTGTTCTTTAAACAAATATCTCCTTTGAGCTGAGAAATGGCACATGCATTATTATTAAACTGCCATTGCTCTTGCAGTCACTGCAGTATTTTTCAGGTCCTTGGCCTTGGGACATCTCTATGGATAACGCATTTGGTTATCATTTTAACATTTGAGCTACTTACCCCATAAGAGGATATCTGCTGCAGCATCATGATCTAGGAGCAGGGAACATTTTCACAGCTCATAAACAATTATATGTGTCTCTTGCTAAGCATTATCACCTTAGGGTATTTGGATACCTAATTTTTTATTATTCTTGCTGTTGTTTTCTTCTCAGAAAGGCAATCACCATACTTAAAATGCATAATTAAAAACAATAATAATGCAACTCTTCTGCCAGAACTTGACTGGCAACAAGGACTAGGTTCCAATGTGAAGAAATCAATATTAACACAGTCATTAGAGCCTCCACACAGAAACATGAGAGCTAAAATAAGATTTCTGATTCTCAGTAACCTAGTTTTCCCCAGCCTCAAAATTAATTAGTTTTAGAAACAATATTTGTAATAAATGAAGAAAACAAACCACCAACAAGACAGCTAAGCAAGGCAAGCTCCAATCATAGAATAATAGAATTTTAAGAGTTAGAAAGGATCTTAAAGATCATCTTGTCCCAACCCTTCCATTATAGCACCTGTCACTAGACCAGGTTGCTCAAGGCCTTATCCATCCTGGCCTTAAACACAGCCAAAGTGGGATTCATAAAGCCTAAATGCACTATTTTTCAGTCTTTATCCCTTGGGAAGCAGCAATTCTGAAGCCCTCTGTCTTTCCACTACACAGTAAGTCTATAGGAATCCTCTGGGAAGAATCCTGTGGGAGAGAGTCATGGATGAAAAAAGGCTCCCAGAAGACTTGATTGATTTTTAAGCATCACCCTTCCAAGCTCAAGAACAATAATCATGATTTACAGGAATGCAAACAAAAGCAGGAGTCCTGTGTGGATGAAGAAGGAGGTTCTAAAAATGTGTAACATAAAAAGGAACCATAAGAGAGGTGGGAGGAGAGACAGGTTATCCTGGAGGAATGCAGGGTGCTTTGGCAGCATTGGGAAAGCCAAAGCCCAGGTGGAGCTGGTGGGAAATGTAATAAAGAGATTATAGAAAAGGTGGATCTGCTGCTAAGGGAGCAGCATACCTGATCACAAAGTTACAAAGAATTCAGTGGCCTTTCTAACCAATCCCTTACTGATAAAACAGATTCAGGAATTCCCAGTCACTGAGAGCAAAAGGAAAACCTGGAATAAGGAAAACTGACTCTTGGTGGAAGAAGATCAGGTGTTGCATGTCAGGAAACTGGCCATACAATAATCCATGCTATTAACATGGATTAGTACTATTAACATAGTAACAGGACACAGCTCTTGGTGCTGAGGCAGGTCAGTGCTGTCAGTGAGATACCACCATCAACCATGTTTGAAAGGCTGTGTCAGGAAGAAAAGAAAAACTGTGGAAAAAGAAAATGTCAATCCTATCTTCAGTAATGGAAAAAGAGTATCCAAGGAACTGGAGGCTGGTCCTCCTCACTTCAGTTCCTGAAAAGGTGATGGAGTGACTGATTCTGGAAGCCATTTCCAAGTGAATGAAGGACAAAGAGGTGATTGGGAGGAGTTATTGGGGATGTATGATAGTGAAATCATGCTGATACAGGGGTTAATAAAACCACTTAACATCTCCATTAGTGTCTTACATGAAGGGATAGATCATGCACCTGGAGTGGATCTGCAGAAAGTACAAAGCAGGAGCAGGTGATCCAAAGGCAGTTGTGCTGACTGTCAGAGGGACCTTGACAGGCTGGAGGAAAGGGCAGATGGGAGGAAAGGACAGATGGGAGGGGGCTTTATGGAGTTCAACAGCAGGAAATGCAGGTTCCTGCACCTGGGAATACCTACACTGGCTTCCTCGTACCCCTGGTAAATTGTAAGTGGTATAGGGACGTTTCTGGGAGGTGTGGAGTTTTGTGAGGGACTTGGACTTTAGCATTAAGGGAAACTGAGACTTCAGTTGGTTTCCCCAAACAACTGGGTTCTATTTGTGAAACTAGCAGATTTTAAATAAAATTAGAAATTAAGTAAAAGAGAGACGGATTCACTGCTTCAGGACTTTATGCAACAGAATTCTTCATGTTGCTTAATTTGTACTAAATCTCACAGCTTTATCAGTGACTTTAAATTAGCCAGCTGTTATTTCCTGTTGAGCACTATCAGAAAGTTTCTGATTGCTTAATAAATCCAAATTTTCTCTTAATAGGTTTAAAGAGATGGAGACATTCCCTTGCAAAGTTTGCTGGATATTTGACAAGTAATTGGTAGAACCTACTGAGAAATGTTTGGTTTTTCCCCCCCTATCCCAGGAAGAAAAACTTCTCCTCTATGTCTGGTTGTGCTACAACTTTCTTGCACTATTTCTTTGTTACCCTAAAGAGGAAAAGAATAAAGGAAGCACAGGATTCTGTCCAAAACCAGAAAGACAAAGCACTGAAGCACTTCAAAGAATCAGGCTAAGTTCCAAGGCTAACTTTCTGATATATATAGATCTGAATGTGTGTGTATCTATAAATTGTATATAGCAAAAAATTTAGTAAGAGAATTTAGACAAGTTATAGCTTGCAGTGATACTTTAATGATATTGAAACTGGTGGCAGAATTTCTATTGGCTTTTGTGTTGTCATAATGTCATTCATAAACAAGAAAAGAATTTTCCTGGAAAGGAAGGAAATAAATTTACTTCTCCTTTATTCACAGGGATGAATATGTGAACAGACATGTAAAGGTATTAAATTTTATTTAACATTTTCTTTCATTTTGGCATTTCATGAACCAATAAGAATACCTTCCCACCCCAAATCTATTGTATTGATGTCTCCTAGTCTTAATACATTTAAAGTAGTACAGATTAGTGTATGAGAGTGTAAAAAACTTGAGCTACATCCAATAAAAGATAGAATTATGATAAAAAGGACTTACTGAGAATAAAGGCACCTATTTCCAAAGCTGTGCACTGAAGAGCCATATGCACACATGCCCTTTTCTCCTTATCATCCTCATTTCTCTTGTTCAGACCATATTTTGGTTTTCACTATAAATTCCAAACTGGTTTCTTGAGCTAGTCTGGAGGTGACATGCACAGTAAATTGTTTAGATAGATAAACTGCCTCCTGAAGGTACTTAGCTCTAAAGTAATACAGTTATCATAGAATAAATTATTAGGGTTTGATTGTTTGTGTTTGGGTTTTTTGTTTGCTTGTTTGTTTTTTGTTTGGTTGGTTTTTTGGGGTTTTTTTTGGTTGGTTGCTTTAATTTTTGGTGCTTGTTTTTTATTGATTTTTTATGGTAATCTTAACCAGCTGATCAGCTCAAAGTTAAAGAGATTAGATCAGTTTTATAAATAAAGGGAATGAAAGACAATCTGGATGTTCAAATAAATTTATAATTCTAGTCTCTGTCAACAGCACTCATAATTAATAATACTGATGTTCTGAAAACTTAAAAAAACCCTAAACCGGTAAAAATGCAAATGATCATGCAAATTTAGAAACATTTTTGTGTCCTGTCTGTACTTCTGTGTCTTACATTTCAATGTGAGTCACAATTTTCCAATTCTAAACTGAAATTTTCCAATTCTAAACTGAAATTTGCTGAAACATGATTAAGCCTCAAGTCTCTCCCCACCTCTCTTTATCAGGAAATTCATTGGAAGGCATTGTTTATCCTCCTTTGTGATTCTTGTTATGCATCTGAGATGACTTCTCCTTCTTTTCCCTCTGTATAGGTTTTTCTTCATCTAACCATGTTACAAACACTACTTACATTGGTATTTTACAGATTAAGTTCTTTACCAAACAATTTCTATATTTCTGAAGTTTTGTAAAAGTAGATTTCTGATGGCTGTAGCCTTCTGGCTCTGTGTTTCAAGGCTGTCCCAAATAAAGTCCCTGTCTCTAATAAAGGGTCCATTGCAGCTGATGCTTTTCCTGTACATTTTGCTGGTATGGATTGTCTGAAGTGGTTAAATTTTGTTGTTAATCAAAACCTGTTGACATTTCCACAGCAGGTTCACTATTTTACATCACTTCCCTTTCGAAGAAATTTCTTTGTCTTTTATAGCTGTGAGATATTTTCCCTCTAGATGCTTGAAATTGAAAATTCAGTTTTACAGATATTTGCAGGGATGAGAAAGGAATGACAGACACATAACACACAGGCTGATCATATAGGCATCATTTGCCAAAGAAACAGGCTGACAAATGTCTGTTTTGAAAATGAAAATATAAAAAATTCATATCAACATTGTAACTTTTTCAATAAACCTGAATTAATATATTCAATACAGCTTAAAATGTGCATTAAAAAGTAGCTGACATTTCACTGGGGAACTTGAGACATGTATTATTATGTGAATATTGTATTTTATATGCTATATATATATTTGAATGTCCTGGTTTTTTTCTTTGTCAGCTCATCTTAAGGTAGACATCTAGAATGGGTTGGATACATTGCATTCTAGAAGTGGGCATTTAACACTTCACATAAGTGGTTTTGTTTGCTGATACATCAGCTTCTTGTACCATTTGATATTCTTATGGGTATAGAAAAAATTTGTGTGGGGATGAGAGATGTGCAGGGAACTCAGCCACTTGTGTTTTTCTGGTGCAATGTATGGAAGCTGGGCATTTCTAACAGGACACCAGATATTCAGTCAATGAAACCCTACTGCAGGGGGTGGGACTCAGCTTGAGGCTCAGACATCTAAATGAGGTGTCTTCAACTCAGGGGTCTGCATGTGAGCCAAGCATCTCAATTCCTGCCATCCTCAACAGAGGTTTAGCAAGTGCTGTAGCTGAAGTCTTAGAGATAAATGTAGCTGTAATTGGAATATATATCAAAATTTCTATCTGAATTCTGTCTCAAATGTCTCTGTTTGCATGTTAGATGCCTGAAGTGTGATCAGATTTATTTTCAGTTATGTGTCACACAACTGTTGTGTAATTCTCATGATCTAAGTGAGGTTGTTCTTCCTCTGTGTCCACACAAAGAAATCCAGTTCAAAGGCTGGACAAGGTGTAAAACCCTAAATGAGGATTGCTTTAGATTAGATATAAGGGAGAATTTTTTTTTACAATGAAGGTAGTAAAACAATGGAAGAGATTTCCCAGGAAGGTGATGGGTGCCCTTTCTCTGGAAACATTCAAGGTCAGATTGGACAGGGCTCTGAGAAACCTGATTGAGTTGAAGATGTCCATCCTCATTGCAGGGGCCTTGGATTAGATGATCTTTAAATATCCCTTCCAATACAAACTACTCTACATTTCTATAAACACTTCTCAAGTGTTTATACATTTTGATTACTGAAATTACTTTTCCTATGATGCCTTCATCACAACTGTCAGGGGCTGTAACTCTATTGTCTGGAGACTAGGTAATGAGAAATTAATACTTGTGTTCTCTCTCTTAGAAGCTGCTTCTTACCTTGTATCTTGGATATCAAACTTTTCAGGGAAGAGCTGCATCCTTGTGCAGCTTTGGTTAGCAGGAGGGGCTATTTGAATAATATTTGGAATATTGTTATCCTTGAGTGTTGTTAAAAATGTGGTTTAAATAAAGCAGTTTTTTACTTTCATCAAGGTTCCTTAAGCTATAGAAATAAAGTTCAGCTGTTTGGTAGTAGTAGTGAATTATCAAAAATAATTACAAATAGAGAGAACAAAAAAGAATATAGAACAGGCAGAAGCACTAGCAAATCCAATCATTGACATGTATTTATTGAGAATTATTGCATATTGTAAGATTTTCCAGAGGAGTCTACAGAAATCTCATGGTGCCTGCAGTTGTAATCGGTTTTCTGTTGATCCTTCTGTTTTTGATGTTCTGTAGTCCCACCTTTTGTGATGCCTAATGATGCCTCTTGCTGGCTGTTGGCTTTGAAGTGTGGTACATTTGTTAAGCAGCTTTGCTATTCACCTCCTCTGTAATGAAATGCATCACTTTGGTGTGGGATACTCTTAGCTTTCCACCTTTATGAGAGCTGTGACTTGGCTGATAAACTGCAAGCAATGACTTCATTACATGACTTTTCATTTTGTGTGTGCTTTTTCATCAGGGTGCCCTGACATTCAGCTGGGCTGGAGCTTGTTTAGCCTCATTGTGCATGTTGCAGTTCACTCCTCCCTCTTTCTCCATTTCACTCTTTAATTTAATAGTCATATTTATTGTTATGTTTATATCTCATGGAGGCTTTTGCTGCATTTCAGCAGGGGGTGATGCTATTTTAGCACAGGGTTTTTCTGGTAGTGTAGCTTGTCTAGACTCCAATGTTATGTGAAGTTTTCCCCTTACTGAGGGCTGTATTAAATTTGCAAAAGCAGAAGCTGGCTGAGGTTCTGAAATATGAGAGCCCTTCTTTGTCTCATTACTCCTCTGTGATCCTCATTTCTGGTATTCTTGTGCTGATTGGATTTTTTGCAGTGCATTTATTTATTCCGTGGCTTATAAATAAGTCATATTTTCTTAAGCATGGATGACAAGCTTTTCCCATGGCCTGATTTTGATCTAAAGTGCATCATAACACTGTATAAAAGTTGCTTTGCAAGTCATAATGCCGATTGAAAAATGAGCAAAACACACTTTAAAAATATCTTCCACCTTAATGTCCATGTAGAACAGAGACTCCAGGGTACAACCCACTGAATTTGGGACTGTGTGAGATCAGCTGTAATGTACAAACCTGCCACTTGTGGATTGGCAGAAATGATGTGCTAAACAGTTCATTGCCTGGAGCTGTGTATAAATATTAGATTCAGGTCAATAGTATCTGTAGCTGTTATTTTACATGGCATGGTGAATCCGAGAGAGTTGAGGATGAGAAGAAAATTGGAGCTGATAAAAGGAAATGTCTGACTAGTCTATGAAATTCATGGTCACAGGAGACCAAAGCAAAGGTTTGCAATTAAAATTAAGAAGCCTAATTTTTAGTCAGAAAGGAGACTGATCCAGAAGTTGGAATGTGTTCTGTTCTTCTCCATAACACACACAGAAGAGACTTTTTAACTATTTGGCCTGTTTCTTTTGCCAGCTTTCCTAGACTAGGGGAGATTTCTGTCTGCTTTCCAAAATCCTTTTGGCAGAGCTTTGCAGAATTTTTTCTAGGTTTGCATTTGAATTCAGGTTTCCAAGCAATGCATCTTTCTCTCCTTCTTGAATCCCCACCCTATAAACACTAAATCTTCCACAACTCTCAGATTCAGTAAAGATATATTATTACGCATAAAAATGTAATTACATCAATGCTCTCAGAATGTCTGTGCTGAACAAAATTTAATAACAAGCACTTGAAGAATGACATTACCTCTGTAGAGTATAATGGTGTGTAAGATTGGTGGGTTGCAGCACAGTCCTGCAGGTGAGAACTCATTTAGAGGGCCATAAATGTCCTTCTGCTGTCTGCTTTGAAATGAGCCTTTTCTGTGTGCTGAAAGGAGACTGGGGAATGTATTTCCACAAGATGGGGAGATGTGGCAGGACCCACTGGCAGCCCTCCAAAGGAATGTACCATGAATGACAATTCTTAATGTCAGTAATGGCTCTCCAGCTGATGTTGCCAGATGGACAAGGGATCAATAAGAGACAAGACCAAACTTCTAATTCCTCAATGCTATATTTTGATATTTTTTGTGCTTGACTTAAGAATTTACATGGTTTTTTCCACTAATAATATATATATATGAATATACATATATATTTATATTCAAAAAAGCATTCCAGTGCCTTACCATCTCTACAGTTCCTCAGCTTTCCAACGTCCAGTGCTTGAACTCCTAACCAGAGCAGATATGATTGAGGGTTATGTCCTTTATATTTCCTCTTATATTCCATGTGTGTTTATGTCTCCTGTTGGTCTTAGTCCTTCTAAACTAAGCAGTAATGAATTCTTCAATCTTTCCTCTTAGCTCATATTCTCAAGGCCTCTAAACTTTTGCTGCTCCCCTCAGACCATTCCCCATCAGTCCCAAAACCTTCCCGAGCTGTTTTGCACAAAGCAGAACACATAAATGAAGACTCATCGTGTGATTTTGATTTCACAGATAGAAAAGTGATCATCAAAGCCCCATGAAAAGCAGCAGTGCTAATTTAACATGATGTCTGACCAATCTCACTTAAATCATGTAGAGTTCAGATCATGTCAGATAGAAACTCATAGCACTGCTTTAAGAACAAATCTTTGCCTAATGTAAATTAACGTTGTGTCAATAAAACATTTTATTCAGTGAAACCAATTTGGTTTATAACAAAGAGTTTGCTCACAACTGGTTTTGGCAGTATTAATGCTTACAATCATTTGGAAAATGTAGATAGGCCACATGAACTAAATCCCAGATGAAAGAAATTTGAAAAAAGTGTTCAAAATTACAAGGATCTTACCTTTATTATGGCAGTATCCTTCAAACTGTTCAAAGAAATGCTGCATTTCAGAATGCCATTATGAACTCCAGTTTCTGGGTTTAACACCAAGTCTGTTTCAAATTGCCTTGGTGTGAAGTGGAAATATATGTGTCAGTCCATGAGAAATTTTCTTTAACTATAAAAAAAATACAGTTTAAATCAGTCTTTGAAGAGTGCAGAGCACTCTTTTTGTTTGCTTTAAGTGGGTTTAAGGTTTTCTTGTCATATCCTAGATCAGTAATAGTCTTCCACTGTTAGGTAAACTAGAGAGGAAGAGAGCCCTTAATCCCTTTCAAGTCTTTGCCTTCTCTTCCAGATAGTGACACTGCAAAAAAAAGACAAAAGGGCAAAAATAACGTTTTTTGACAGTGCTCAGAGAGTTGATAACAGCTGCACTTTTGTGCATCATTACTGCAACATCAGAGCAGCACAGGCTGTAACTTCAGCTGCAGAACCCTTGGTGCTTGGGGAATGGACAGAGTTGTGCAGTGAGTTCCTCATCACACAGCAGAAACTTTGAGATGCTTTTGACACATGGATACACCACACCTGAGGAATTCAAGGTGTTATTTCTGTAATATTGAAATCAGGGAGCAAAGCAGGGAGGGTCATTGGCCAGAGTGATGTAGAATGTCTATAAATGTCTGTAAGTGTTGAATATCCCTACCAAGAAAACTAACAAGTTTCCTCTTCTAGAAGTATTGTATTCATGTGTAGGTGATGAGTAGAGCAGGAAAACTGGGTGAAATGGGTCCCTTTTGTGATAGAATTCTGACTTTCTGTTCTGCAAATGACATCATCCTACTGTAGCTGGCAGAAGTTATGTGCTTTTACAGAAGATAAATAGCTACCCCCAAACATTGGCATTTACTAGTATTTATTATTTATGACTATTTGTATTCATTTTTTATCTCTCTAGCCAAGTGTTTCCTGTGCATTTTCCCAGAAAAGGCCACAGTGCTTGATCCCTGCCCCGAGGAACTTGCTATCTGGTCTGTAATTGCTAAGAAATGGCTAAGTCTGGCAATTACTAAATTTGTGCAAGAGGCACTGTGTAGTCTCCAAAGATCTTCATAAAGAGAGGCAACAAAGATTGGAAAATGTTTAATCCTGAACCATTAAGTATTTAATTGCTTTAGTGAACTTGTGTACGCTGCAAAAAGACAAAGTGATTTCTCTATAAATTTGGCAATTAAATCTTTTATGGATTTTTTTTTCATTTTTCATGGCTAGGGGGTACCTTACCCACATTTGGAAGAGTTAGACACACTGTGATTGCCAGCATATATGTCAGCAAGACACAATCTCTCTTATTTTAAGCTTCAGAAAACAAAGTGAGAGACGCAGAGAAGTTTCTGTCCTCAGACACTTCACAGTGATCCCTTAACTAAACAATAAAGCACCTCTGCTCTTCACTGCACCAGAGGGATATCCGTGACACTGTGAGGTTTGCAAAGACCTGTTGAAACACCCATGGCATTTCCCAAACTGCATTACAGTGGGAAAAAATATAAATAAAGATTTCAGCTTTTTTTAAGCCAGCCTCACCCTTTTGAGGATGTTCTGGCTAAAGAAACACAGAATGTGTGGTCACATCCCAATCTTCTCTAAGTCACCTGCTTTTGAAAACAGCAAATATATATGGGCTTAAAAATATTAATTTTATTCTAAATAAAACAAAAAATTCACATTGCAAATCTATGGTCTAACCCTTCAAACAAATGCAGGTATATGCTGAAGTGTGAGAACAAAACCATAGCAGTATAGCCAAACACAGATGGTTAAAATTTGCTAAATTATGTTTTAGTACAATTGATAATTCCAGAATTTTTAAAGATTGGGTCTCATTGTCTTTCCACCGTTCAAGTGTATAAATGTAAGAGACTGCCCATTGCCACAAACAATGTCATTAGGAAAGACTAAGAAAACAGTAATTTATCTGGGTGTGAATGAGAAGAAAGGAACATCATTCTCTGCAAGTAAACTCTATTTTGTTTAAATAATGAAGTCTAACACTGCCTAGTCTCTCTTTTTTGCTTCTTTCTTACTGGTTTTGTTTTCCTTACATATAAATACAAAGACATGTAAATTGAGTCAAAGTCTTGATTATTATGGGTGGAATATTTTAAACAAATATGTGGGACACCATAATACAAAAGCAAGAATGACACTGTGACACAAAGAAGAGACATCACAGATGGAGGAATTTCAAGGAAAAAGTTAAGACCTGGCAGAGGATTTCTCCATGACAAGAACATGTACTTAAGTAGGTGTTAGCAATATTGTAATTTGTGGAGTGAAAAGACAGTATCAGGCTGAACACAAGAAAGGTGGGAACTGATGACTAGAGAAACATGAAGCCAACTACAAGACTCCCTTTTTTAACATGAAGCTTGGCCAGTGAAGTCATGAGCAATTTACTCATCTCATATGCAATTTATATTGATTTCTCACTTTGTTTTATTTAATCTGACAATAAATTAATGTATCTCATATAACTGGAACAGACTAGGATCTCACTTACTACTGATTGTCCATATAAAATTGCTGGTTTTACAAACGAAGTTTATTCTATATATAAGGAACTTGGGCCCAGAAAGCTGAAATATGAGCTTCTTTTGTCACCAAAGGTCCAACAGGAGCTTAAGTGGTTATATTTGATCTAATTTTGGTGTAGCAGTATACTACTTTTGTCATGTTTACACGGCTTTTGACTGCAGCATAAACCAATATTTGAGCTTTATCACAGAAACTGCCCATAAAACTTCAGTCATCTAAAAATCAGACATTTATTGTAAGCTTATTATCAATGAAGAGGAAGATTAGCATGTCCCAAATTCTAGCCAGTTCAATCTAAATTATCAGGAGCTTGTACTTCAGTAACTGAGTCACCCACCTTTTGATGTTTTAAATTAGTTTTCTCCCCTTCCCTAGGAATTTTACTTATCTTTTCCAAGTACTTTCCTGAGCAAACTGTTTCTGGTGGCAATATTTGCAACATTGTCATTCTCCATAGTGTGTAGCTGAATGAAATTTGGGGGAGAGAATTGTTCTGTGGTGCTGCTGTGGCTTCCTTCTTTGTCCTAACACAGCATCTGTCATGTGCCCATATCAAAGAGGCTTTTCTGACCTTGGTTCCTGTCTTTTCCACATTAAAACAGCCTCTTCAGCATTCAGCAAGATGAAAGGAATACTGCAAAGTGTGAGTTAAATAATTCAATAAACAGCCCCTGCCCCTTGACCTCTCTGACTTCAGTGTCCTGATGATACCCCATGAATTCTTAAATGTACAAAACTTCATTCCCTGTTCAATCACAGTCTTCTCAGGTGTTAAATGCAAGCAAATCTTCCAAGAATTTATTTTGATTTGAAGGTACATTTGGGAAATAGCATTGCTTTCCTCTGCAGTTCAGCTCCTATCACACAGCCATCCCTTCCCTGGCCACTACCAAAGCATGTAAGGCAAAGCCAAGCTCTCTGCTGAGAGATATTTTGGACACACACACTTACATCTGGGCATTTAGCCCATCAAATGTTTTAGCAATCCATGCATCAGACTCCTAGATGTAAGAAGAAATATTCTTTGGTCAAAAGGCAGAAGCTCAAAACACAAACCCTGTGGAAGAAAAAAAGAGAAATATATTTGTGAGTGTGGTGCTCTGAGGACATAGCTCATAATGTATTTTTAATTCTCAGTCCTATTTCCTTCAAATGCCAGTGGAATTTCACTGAATGCATCTAGGCATCCACTTTCCTACTCAGGCATGTAATTCCCTTTTAGGGCTGTAAGTAAAGAAAATTTTGCAGTGCGGGGTTTGGTGCCTACCTGCTCTTCAATAACAGCCTGTGATGACCTGTTCTTTACAGATGCTGTTCCTTTCCTTGGAAGTACTAATGTCCTTATTTTTGCAGTGTCCCCGTGAAAGACAAAATACATTGGAGAAACACAAAATTAATGGAATCCTTTCAGTGGGCTTCAACAGTGAATTGGTAAAGTATGAGTAAAGGAGAGATGCAGGGTATTTGCTGAGCAGAGTTTTAGTGGAGGCAGAAGCATGCGGCTCCATTTGATTAAAAATTGGTCTTTTAACAGCAGATAAAAAGAAAAGCACTTATAGCACAGTAACCTAAAGAAGGCAGAGTGATGTCATTACATGTTTGTGTCCAGTCTCTGCAAGAACTCACATGCAGACAGACAGGAATCTTATTGTGCCTGAGTAGCAAAGGTCCAGCTCCCCTCTTGGCAATGAGAGCAGTCAGGCAGATGTGAGCACAGAGTAGCCAGAGTCTCTGAGGATGAGAGTGGAGTGCTGCAGCTGTAAAACAGGGGTCACTGAGAGTAGAACAAGAGGGTATAACAAGACTTCTGTTATTTAAAATTCAATGTTTATACTGTTAAAAAAAAAAAAAAAAAGGTTTGAGTCAGAAGGGACCTTAAAGATTGCCTTGTTCAATCCCTGCATGGACAGGGACACCTTCCACTAGACCCAAAGCCTCAGCCTTGGACACTTCCAGGAATGGCACATTCAGAATTTCTCTATGAAATAAATTTAATGTATTCATTAATAAGTTTGTGGTTTAGTTACCAGAGGAAGTCAGTGAGGCATTATATGAACATGTCTAATATGTGTGTGTATATATATATATATATATATATATAAAACCAACTTGTTCACATATATAGAAAAACTGTAATCATTTTCTCAAATATCTGTTTAACACTGTAATAATTTTCTCAAATATCTGTTTTTAAGACAACACAGTTAAGCTCCTGATTAGCAAACCTTACAACAGTTCTCCCTCCATACACTCTGTAGAGGCTGCTTCTAAACAGCATTGCATTTTAAAAAATAAACAGTAACTTTCCCTTCAACTAGATAGAACACATTAATTTTTACAGAATCTATTTTAAGCAAGTGGGCATATGCAATTCACACTTTTTTAGCTTAGAATTTTGTCTAAGTGTTATGCAAAGATTGCTCTGTGACAGATCATCTGTGTTTATGGTATAAATTAGTGAGAGTGCTATGTTAGTCGTTGCAATTATACCTTTGAAAATTAAAATTGTGATAGATAAAATTGGGTACATTGTAAAAAAATGGGTTTAAATTCCTGATACAGTTGCATATTGCTACAGATCCAAAGGCTTACAATTTTTTATTTTATTTTTT
Organism: Parus major; assembly: GCF_001522545.3. NCBI lineage: Eukaryota > Metazoa > Chordata > Aves > Passeriformes > Paridae > Parus > Parus major. The sequence goes on from NC_031769.1 coordinate 144,593,533, forward strand.
TTTAGCAAGAAGCTTTCTGAAATAGAAAGCAAGCATTTAGGGGATGATTAAAAGCTATGTCTGCTATTAAAAATAATATAAGGTATTACTTAAATTATACATTCTTTACTGTGGGGGTGGTGAGGCACTGGCCCAGGTTGCCAAGAAAAGCTGTGTGTGCCCATCCCTGGAAGTTTTCAAGGCTGGCTGGATGTGTCCTTGAGCAACCTGGTCTGGTGCAAGTTGCTCCTGGTCATGGCAGAAGGTTGGAAATAGAGGATCTTTAAGCTCCCTTCCAGCCCAAACCATTCTATGATTCTATAACTATTCTATATTTGCTCAAACCTCATAATTTATTTTTTTTGTGGAACAAATGATACTACTATTGAGAGAAAAATCTTAATTGTATTAACTTTTGTATTAACTTTTTTTGATTAACTTTTTCATTACCCTGAACTGTAATTTACTCTGAGAATAATGTTATTGATTTCATTGTAACTACTCAAATACTAAAGGGATGTGTTGTGTGAGCTTTACTCTGCCATTGATTTACCTGTTACTATAGGACTTCTGCTGCAGGCTGGGTACATTTAGGACTTTAGCTTAAAATCCTAAATAGCTAATGAGAGATTGAAGGAGTATCTTCACTTCCAGGGTATGATCCAAAAGAGAAAGAATAAAATAAAAAAAGTTTGACAAGCACAGCAGTGATCTCACTTATCATCATGAGCATTTTTCCATTCCATATATTGAGGAAACTCCAAAGCTTCTTTCTGCTTTACTTTGATTTAATCTTCTTTTTTTTCTTTTTTTTTTCCTTTTTTTTTTTTCCCAAGAATAAACAGACAATAAATTATTCTGGGAGTATCATTATGCTTTTTTTTTTCTTACTGTTGACCATGTCTGCAACTGAAACAACTTTGAGGCACAATCAGTTCTGGAAAGCCCTGAGTGAAGCTGTCATTTTGTTAATAGCAGTGTGTTTGGCTTCCCCCCAGCAGTATTTACAGGCTGATCCAAGGATCAGAGAGAGGTTTTGTACCAAGTTTCTGTTGACTGACTGCCTCAGATTCATTAAACTCTTCAAGAAAAGAAAAATGCTGTTGAAACTCAGATAGATTTTCCTAGTATTTTTGTTTCTTTTACACACTAAACCCTGTTTTTCTTTAAAAGCTGTCTGCCTTTCATTCTTCTGCACACAGATATGAAATGAGAATGATTATTCACCCTATGGTATTTTCTGTTACAAAAATTGAACACACTTTTTTTTACTCATCTATATTATGGTCTCTATTTTTATCAAAGCCTTTAATAATCAGATTTGATTTTTTAAAAATTGCATTATTCTCTGCAAATATCTTTTCATCTCTCAGACTGTACCTGTGCCATCTTTAAGGTGTCTGTTGACAGAAATGTGTAGACATCTTGCTATGATTTTGTGGAGTAGCAGTGAAGGTGCTAGACACTTTATTGCAAAAAAAAGTAAAAAGAATATATCAAAATTCCCATGTGATTAACCAGCATAGCACATTTTAATAAATTTGTAAGAAAATGCTAGTAAGCTATTTTTATTCTATATCAAGAACTAACATTATGTATATTAGACATTAGCTTGAGTTCCTGTGGCTGGAATTATTATGCAACAAATTCCATTAAATGTATATATATGCCTTTGAAATCATGTCAAGGTCTTCTGAAAATCTGACTAACATTAGGACATCTTCACAAAATGTGCTTTCCTGAGCTGTAAATCTTGGCTGCAGTGCCCTGTTTCTAAAAATTTTGATAATTTTAAATGATCAGTTCAACAATATGTTTCTTTGAACACACTTGATAAGGACTCAGCATATCAGTCACCCATTGTTCAAATGGTCCTGAAGAATAAAAAATGCAGGTGACATCATTTCAGACCTATTAGCAGCTGAGAAGAAGTTTAAGTCCAAGCACTAAATCCTGATTCCATTGAAGCTAATAGCAAAATCCTATTGGCATTAAGAAAACTAATTTCTACCTTAGTGTGAAATCTTCACAAATAAAAACGTATTTTGATACTTATTTCTTAGATTTCTCTACATCTTAGGTATAGTAATTCAGACATCTGGAAGATTTGACTGTTTTTCTTTGAAACAATAGGTCTGCAAAACATTGGTTATGTTCAAAACAGGAGATATTTTGAGGGTCTGGAGGGTGCACACACACTGGATTCCTAGAGGAACACGTTCTAGGCTCAAGAGGAAGACACTTGTGTTGAGAGAGAGGGTACCTTGAGATACCCTTGAACCTGCTCAAGTATATATTTCCCCACGTAGACCCTACAGTACTGTGGATGTTCAGTCTCATATATCCCATTTTTTGTTGCAGACACGACGGAGAATAAAGACAACAAGCTCTAACACCATGATGTGAATCCCCTCCATGATACCAGACACTGAGCATCTTTTTTTGTAATCAAGTGAACCAGCAAACTGCATATACCTTTATGTCATGATTAGACTGAAAGCCTTTGTCATATCATATCCAAAATTCCACTTCCCAACACAGTTTAATAATGTTGTCTTAAAAATCAGATTTGATTATAAATAAAATACGGTGTTTCTACCATTTTGCTGAATTTACCAATGCAGCAACATCTGTTGAAACTGAGAAAAGCCAGAACTGGAGCTCTATAAAACACAGATGTAAAGTATTCTAACTACTTTTAATAAGTTACTATCTCTGAAATATGCTGCCCAGGAGGTACTACTAATCAGTATTTCCTCTGAGAATTAAGAAAATAGGGCTGCTCTTAGTAAAGAAACAGGATTTTTCTGAGATTGTATCCTGAGGGTAGATCAAAGCTACATTTTCTCTTTTCTCAGATATTTTCTGTCTGATTTGAAGGTAGCACAGGAAAGTTTGCAGAGAGAGAGAAGACACAAAGACATGTGCATAGACATGGATGTTGTCATGGAAAAAGCCCATGGCAGAAATTGTTCATACCCTGATTGATGCCTTTACTTACATTGCTTGATTTTGTATCAATGAACTGCTAATGTCAATATTCCCTTAGGATTACTTTGAAAAGTCACATTAGAAATCCCAGCTCGAAATTTTTATACCTCTTTTTTAGGATATCACATAAAAATGCAGATTTAAAAAAAGGTCTGTTTTGTTCACAAGAAATTAATTTTCAGTAATCATAGAGTTTGTGATTAATATTTGCCACTGATCAGCATATACATTTTTGTAACACTTGTGATCAATAATCTATTCAAAATGCATGCCAACAGAGGTCAATAGCACTCTTAATTAGGTTTTGCTCACTAAAGCACAGTCATGAACTAAATTGCATAATCTATGTTTTCCCCTGTTATCCTTGAATAATCCCTGTTTCTAGTAACTGACTGATGAACTTTGCTGCTACTGAATGTGTTTTGACAGCTGCAGCTAAAAACGATGTTGGCAAGAGAGGGAGGAAGAGTTAGTTCAGTAATGCAGGCTGGAGAACATGGAGATGAGCACACTGGCAAATGAGATCAGATTTGAGGATGACAGAAAAAGACTGGATGTGCACAGTTTGTGTCTGGGACTATCCAGGTATTTTTGTTTGCTACTGACAAAAAATCAGCTGAAAAAAGCTGGTTTGTATTGCAGAGCTGGCACTATTTAAAGCAAATAGTGTGCTTCTGGAAGGCTGTACTTGACAATTTTTTTTGTTTTTTATTTCCCTGAAGCATTGTAAGATGCCAGGAAATTTACTGAAAACTAACAGATAAGCTTTGCTTGAAAGTCACAGGATATTCTTCACTTCCTCTAAAGATTGCAGGTAAACAGGGATACTAAGATATCCAAGTAACTTTTTTAATTGGTAATTGTTCCACTTATGTCACTATAACAAAAAGCCGCTTTCAAGTTGCTATTTCATGCTATTACATGAAATGTATCATGACATCTATCTAAAAGAAACTCCCCAAAGAAATCCACAAAAGCCAAGCACACCAAACAATAAAACATGAAAATTAAAATCAGAATTTAAATATAAGTGTTTATGCTGTTGCATGATAGTCTCAGGAAAGAGAAATGAGCAAAGAGAAGTGTCTTCTGTCTTTATAAATCAATCTAGGAGTTCCCTGATTTCCCATGAATTAAAAAGAAACTTCTACCCATAAGTGACTGTTCCCATAAATTCCATTTCTAGTCTGTGTTGTTCTTACCTTGAACCCTTCCTAAAGTTCTTCTCAATGTCTTCAAAGAGAGAATGTCACTTTCCTTGTTGTTTCTTTAACACTGTGAATAAATGAGGCTGTACTTCCCCCTTCATGTCCTACCCTAGCCTTATTTTGGAGAGTTTTATAATTTGCAAGGAAAAATGGGGTGATGAAATAGAGTCATACATATAGATTATAATAAGGATCAGACTCCTGGGCTTGAGAACAAGAAAAATGAAGCACTTGATAGTTACCATTCAAAAGTTATTAAGAGTATTATGAACAAACATATTATATATATTATTTACATAGACAAAAATATAGATGTTTGTTTTAAAATGGGTTTTACTTGAATTTGGCTGAAGATTTTTGCAGAGTGATATTTAAAAAAAGTAATTTTAAAATAGAAGGACCAATAAGTTTCTTTAAAAGAAGAAAATGTTCTAATTTTCATTTAGGAGGTAGATTATGCAGACAGGTTAATTTAGAAAGACAATTTATCACAGTCCTCAATATCTGGGATGGAAATGAAAGGAGAAGAGAATTTCAGGAAGAGAGATGAAGACTAATATTTGGGTGCTGTATTAGGATGTTTGGTAGCTGTACACCATATCATCAGGACAGTTATTCTCTGAAAAATAGCAGGTAAAATAAATATCACTGACATTTCAAGTGCATGGAAAATGTATTCTGGGGGTTGGATTCAGAAGAAGTGATAGCACATAAATCCAATATGAAAAATTATCTTGGCTCTCAGTCAGAATCAAAGAATGGCTTGGGTTGGAAGGGACCTTAAAGACCACCTGGCTCCCACTAGTCCAATTAAAGATCTATTATTAAAGACGAGCAGCCCCATGCCTGCAGTCCAGGTGTAGGCAGCAGGAATTACAGGTATGATATTCAGGTTTGCAAAACACCAGCAGCATTTTGTGCTGCTTTCCTTTGTGCTTCCAGAACATGCTCTGCTCTGGCTCCCCAGCTGTCACTCCCTGAGAGGCTGAGGCTTTTTTGCATTTTAAGGAGCTCAGTGCTAAGTGCCATGATTTGAGATTTGCCGCTGTATCTGTCTTTCAGACCTAACCCCACTAATAACACAGTCCTCAAATGTGAGTTTTAAAAACTGAGGTCAATTAAGAAAGCTACATTTTAAGTGGATTTGTTGTTGTTTTATTCCCAGTGAGAGGCTGTTGAATTGAAGCATATTTGCTTGCAGAGAAATCCTACCAAAGCAGAATTACAGTACTGCTCACTTTTAAATTTCACAGCAAAGTAGCACTTAAGGCTTATTGCAGTGCATTAGATTTAAAACCAATTAAGTACAATGCTAAATCAGTGTAAACCACATTTCTGAATTTATCTACAACATAATGAATAACATCTGCATCTGCAAAGAAAAGATTTACACTGAGCAGCAAAACAAAATGTGTTGACAATCTGAGCAGTTTTCATTCCCTTATGTCATATGTCTTCATTATTTGGTAAAGCTTCACTACAATCTTTTGTTGTTAGAGCAGTGAAAGGGGAAAACACCCAAATGGCAACACACTGAGGTAGAATCTTCCTCAGTTCATTTCCTCCTCTCAGCAAAGGTACATCTTATTCGCCTCAGGAGCTTTTCCAATCTGAAATCTCTTCAGGATTTGACAGGGATCACCACTCTTCAGGTGTGCTGGAGTATCAAGGGTTGTCTTCTGACATCCAATGGACATTTGTAGAACTGCCCTCTCCAGAAAAAACAGTTTCAGTAAAGCCAACCCACTCCGTTCCTCTCCCTGGGTGATTACTGACAGAAAGTACAACAGAGAACAAAAATACTCCACTGCTCTTTAAGGGACCATATAATACCTTCAACAGAAATGAGCTTCATTGCTAAGTCTGCCTGAAGTTTCATGTGTGACCTTTAGCAAATAACATATATACTTCTCTGGACACAGTTTTGCACAAATCTGTTTTGCAGGTTTGACTGTTAAAACTTGCCTTCTTCTTATTCTCCACTCTTAAAAGGAAATAGGAATATTGGTTTATTTTACCTTCCTGGCTGGTAATGATTTTACTTCTATGCATCTCCTTCTTATTACAAACATACAGCACTTGAATCAAAGGAAGGGAGCTTGGTCTGGGTGTCTTTGCCCCGTGTTGCAGGAGATATTATTTCATGATTATGACTTTTTTATTAATGCCCTGAAAATGCCACTATTTGTTGGTAGTATACATATTATTATACATATCAAACCAGCAAGAGCTCCCACTGCTGCCACACTTCATCTTTCTGCAACATATTTCTGTGGGTAAAAGAGCAATTTTTCTGCAATTTAATTTTTAGTGTCTCTTATTTTGAAGAACATAGCAGAGCTGTTCTTGTGAGAGCTTCTGTGAGAGAGAACTGTTGTCCACAGCAAGGTCACTAGTAAGAAAGTATTCATAAGGCTACCTCTATTTTAAGGATTAGCCTTTTGTGTTCATAAAGCTGAATCCCAAACTCAAAGAGGATTTTTGTTAATGGTGTCCTTATTTATTTTCCAAATTGAATCCTGCTCCCATTGTTATGGGCCTGTAAATCATGCTTCTCAAAAATAGAGTGCTTGCTGGTGATAATTGAGCTGCAGGAAGATTGACAAAAATTGATGTGGAATTATATTGTCAAGCTGAAGTCCTTCATCCATGATACACTTACACCTGGAATTTCTAATCTTCATGGCTTGGATGTAGCTCAGACTACACAGTGGGAGGTTGTGTTGTCTTGGCATGAAACAGAAGTTGTAATGTCAACAGAGCCTTCATTTGGCAGTTTATTCCTCCTGGATGGTGTCTTGTACTGAAAATAACAAAACCTAAGGAAAAAGTGATTATGGCACACCTGAAATCTCAGGGGGTTTCTAAATGTGTAGGGTAAGGGGCAGCATGTCAGGGGAGCTGTGAGGGGGGGAAGATTAACAAAACTCCAAAGCCAAACAATGGAAGCAGCAGAAATTGAATTAAATCCTCCCATAAAAGAGTGTGTTATCTGCAGCCTGGTAATGATGCTGGTGCTGCAAGGAATGCTCTGTACTACCTCTGAATGAGGGAGATGGAGCTTTCAGCATCAGTCTGCATTACCCAGCACAGCACTGGACAGACACCCCTAAGCTGTCTACAAAAACCATTTCTGATCACATTTAATGCTCACAGAGGGAATGGTTCTGCAGCTTCCAGAGCTGCAGCTGCTATTTCTGCCCCACGTTGTGTTGTGCTAGACAAATGTAACAGGATATTTACTTACCTCATCTGCCACTGAACAGAGTAGCCCAGCCTCCCTGCACCAAACCATTATGGACCAGCCATGAACCAGTCTAAGAAAGCTCAGCCTATACCAGTGTAACCTTGTTCTTGTTCTCACATATCCCAGCAGCTCACTGATGTTAAGGAATTTATCCTGCAGAATATGGGAGAGTTTAACTGCCTTTCACTAGTGCAAAAATTGAGTCAAGGAAGGTTTCAGAGTAAATGCTAGCACTTCTCTATTTTGGAAGTAACATTCCTCCAAAAAGTCAACCTAATACTTTCCTCTACTGGATAATCTGTCATAAGCATTCTGACCTGGCTGAAATGTGAATGTTAGTGACTCTGTAGACTGATTTATGCCAGAGTACTCCTAATACTTGCCTGAGACCACTAGCTTTGAAAAGAGCTCTCTAGGGTACCTGTGTTCTTCTGGAACTGAAACAAGGTGTCAGGAATGTATTTCATAGCATCTAAAATGGCACTGAATGCCCCTAATTTGGTAAACAGATTCTGTCTGTGATATCCTAATTGAGAAACCCCACTGAGGAAGAAAATGAGAAAAATTATACTCAACAGTCTAAACAACAAAATTTATCCATGAAACTTTGGGATGGGTTTTCTCACAAGACACTGCCATGGGAAGAAAAGCAGTCTCCCTTTAGAAGGTGCTGCTTCAAATGTTAACCCTGCAATGGTGGTTAATGAAATCTTGCTTGCAAAATACACAAGGGCTTTCATGAAATGACATACTTTGTGCTTCTCCTCTGCAAATGGGCAGTCAGGCCATTGGTCAATAAAAGCTGCTTTCTTCAGCACCCAAAAAGGTTCCCTGGGGCCTGTGAACAGGCCTGGGTCTATCTGCTAATCCATTTTAAGTTTTATTGATTCTTCCTTAGGTTTGAATAGGGACCAGAAATTTACTTTTTCTAGTGACTTTTCTTGAATTACATTGTGTTTTATACCTCTGGGGCTTAGGAACTGCTTCATTTACCAATATCAGGTAATTGCTACTGCAGCGATTTGGTACCATAGAAATGAGCAGCTGGAAGGTATTGATGTCTTGATAAAAGGTTGTTATTTGTGTTAATTTTCCCTCCCTCATTTTCATTTTTGGCCAGCCAAACTTGGTATCATTTGCCATTGTTAATGGTTATGTTACCTGAAGCTGTTACAAAAGTCCATGCCAAGTGCATCCCAATGAATTGAGGAGTAATGTAGTTTTAATTTTAACTCCAATTATATCCAGGAAGATTAATTGTTGGGGGCAAATCCTTGCGTGGGGCCAAAAGGGAGTTATAAATCATTCAGTTAGATTATCAGATAATTTTCAAGCTCCTGTGGGTTTCAGAAAATGGACAAGAATAGCTTAAACCTGTCTCTTTCACAAAGAACTAGTAGCTTTTGATAAATTAGAATCTGTCTTTTTTCCCTCTCCAGCGATCTCTCTGGATGTGGGTGAAATGTCCACTAGTGCTAATTTAATTGCAAGTGGAACCCTCTGCTGCCTGCAAGTAATTCACATTTTTCAGAAGCAGATAATGGCAATAGCAAACGTGTCTCCTTGCTATCAGGTCATTTTATTTTTAAGTCAATGACAATGGAACTATTATGTACCAGCTGATGAGAGCTTAATTTGTTTAAGTATAGAAGAGGATTTATTAGCAGTAATATATTAGTATTACTGTGGCACTCTACTCGTAGCTCTTACATATGCATTAGACAATTTCACCTAATCTAAGAAAATGTAAACTAATCTAGCTAGATGCATAAGTGTGGACCTCATTTTCCTTTCATGGAGACAAGAGATAATTAGAAGACACTTACCAGACTTAGAGCAGAGTAACTCAGCAGAGAATCAGATCTCATATCTTTTGTGCAATCTGAATATTTCACTATATGATCATGATTCCAAGCATGATTTGGGCCATGAAATATGACTAATTGCATCCATGAAAGTGAACTCTCCCCCTTTAGCAGGCATGCATCTGTGTCAGCTGCTAAACAGCAGCACTGCAGAGCATCTGTGACTCAGCCCCTCTCTATTACTGCACGAATTATTCATTTTCTGTCACTTAAATAGATAGCAACTAAAAAGAAAAGTGAGGATGGGGCCGTGGTCAGTCCCTTCCAGTTGTTCTGGGCTGCTCCCCCCTCCTTCCTTTCCCTCTGTCCCAGGGTGGGCCTTTCCCTGTGCTGCAGTCCTCTGGGGAGAACATGCTCCAGTTGGGACCAGGCTGTGCCCAGAATTTGGAACAGGTTGAATACTCTTGCATGGTGAAAAATTGTTGTCTCTCATTATTCATTCAAGAGGTATTTTGTAGGTTTGGCTTGTTTTTATATCCTTGTTTAAAATTTTGTGACTTGGACTATAGTTCTTCTAACCTTCCTTGAGGATTTTTTGTTTGGTTTTGATTTTAAATAATTTTTTTTTTTTTTTTTTTAATTTTAATTAAAAGCGTGATGGATAAGTGGGAAAATGGAGAACTGCGAGCACAGAAAGCTCTTGCAAACTTTCCCACCATCAGGATCATCATAGCAAGAGATTTGAAAGGAAATTCCAGGCAGGTGAAGAGTTGTAAATGTCATAGAGGTATTGAAAAAGGTACCAGCTACTCCAGAAGGGAGTGGATCCATGCACTTTGACAATTTATGTCTCCTGGATCTTGTTCACTTCCACTTGTTTGAAATTTCATGGACTTTTCTAGGCAGAAGCCAGATTTGACGTGATACAGTGAAACTCATTGTCTATTTTGATTTCAGTCCTCTGTTAAAAAATTCTGAGCAGTTATAACAATCATTAATATATATATATGCTTTTATAGAGCCATAATAAACCAGTCTTATGCAACTGTACATAAACACATACTTTTCTTTATTAATATTTTATCCTGTGCTTCTCTCCTCAGTATGAAGATTTGTTTCAAGTGTTGAAAATCAACTTCTGTTGGAACTGTTTTTGTTGAAAATGTACCCTAGAGAGAGGCTACTTAGAAATTCCTGTGGTTGTTTTGTCTCTCAACAACAGATGACTGCTGCAGATTTAGGGCCACTTTGTGATATAATTTGCTGTACACCAAAGGTGCTGAATTTAAATTTATTCTTGCAAAAATGAGATCAGATTCTTTATCCAAATCCTCTTGTCAACTAATATTTTAGCCTTTTCAAAGATGCTTTTGAAGTTACATTGTTGTGTCTATTCAGTAAATAAAAGAGAAGTTCTTTATTCTGTGTTGTCATTTCTGTCTTTCACACAAAAGTAATTTAAAAGAAAGGAATGAGGACAAGTAGTGTCTTGCCAAGCTGCATTCTTAATCCTTTTTTTGGTTATACAATGGATTTTAAAGAACAACATACTTATTCTGATGGAAAAAAAAAGCAAAATTACTGAGTGATTTTTCTAGGTTTTCAAACTTTTGAATATTGGAACATTTATAAGATGAATAAAAATCAGTGATTTCTATAGAAGTTATCAGTTTGAGAAGGAAATTACAGTGTAGTAAGGTTCTAGTTTTAATTTTATTTAAAAGGTTCAAATGAGAAAGCAATACAATTTAGTACAACATGGGTCTAGAGATTTATTTTCAAAGGTGTGGTGGTTTTACACAAGAGGACAATTAGTTTTCCCATTAAGCAAACAAGTGGATCTAAATGAATAGATCTCTCTGCTCCAAATCACCTCAATAATGACTTAAATTATCTTGATTTAAATGTGTTCTGAGTTATAGATGAGTATGGACGAATAACTGCATGAGAACCTCAATATGATACTTTATAGGTAAAGGCCAATATTGCATATTCATTTGAGACCCAGCTTTTCTTGTTCTTTTCACCTTTGCCAATGATTTTCTTATTCTCTCATGTAATATTTGAAGTATCCAATTTCAAGTAGAGAAAGAAAAATTTGTACCTTTTAGAGATAAAATTAACATCAAAATCTTTATTCAAGAGTAGTCAAATATACTTTTTTGGAAGCTGGGCTTCATATCACTCTAAAGTCCTCTATTGAAAAGGTGTCCATTTGTACTTAATTTGCATTATTATCTATTAAAATCCCAAAATATTAAGCATTTTGAGAATTAAAATGTGGAAGTGTGACTTCTGCTTTCCCCCACAGTCACCAAGAACAAGTCTCTCCTCTTTTTGAAAGTAACCAAATGGAAATAAATTTTAAAAGATATGTTTTTTGTCTATAATGAGATATTAAGGAACAGCAAGTCCACAGGAAGCAAAGAAAAAATGTTCTGAGAATTTCAAAATTTGCATTGTTGAGGAACATGTTAGAACAATAATGCTTTGCCTACTGCTCTCTTTTCTTAAACCAGATTAGCCAGGGAAAAATAATAGCTCTGATACATCAAGGAATGGCACGGTTCCCTGAGTTATGGGGACAGTTGGTAGCTCTTGGGGAAAGCCAAGTCCATGATCCTCAAATCCAAGTTCAATTTCCTTTTCTTTTAATATATTAATATAGACTCCAGGCTAGATTATAATTTCTCAAACTTCATTTTTTTATTTCCTGTGTTTCCCAGTTCTAAACCACACCTAACCACCTAAAACACCACATGAAATTTATCTTAAACTGACTTAATTTAGCTATAGAACTAAAAGCCTGTGGACCATTTTTTGCACTGTGTTCATTGACATTCACATTTTTTAGATATCAAATAAGAAAAAGGGATCTAAGCTGTTAGCACTTGATGTGGTTTTTTTTCTGTGTGTATATACATGTTCACATATATATGTTGACCACCTTTTGTTGTCAAGGCTCCATGAATAAAGGTGACAAAAGTGAAGTAGGTTGTTACCCTTGAGACCTGCTCTCATGAATATTGCTCTGAATTGCAATGAAGTACACTGCCTAAAGATATGAATTTGTTTTTAAATGTCTATTCTATTCTAAAGAGCACTGAAACAGGTAAAAATAAATCAGCTTAAGGGTTTCATTCAGGTCCTTTGAATGTCTCAATGCAGATGAAAGATGTGTCACAGCTGACACAAAAGCTTTGTCTGAATTCTTGAAGTTTGATTTTGTGTGTTATGCATTGTGTCAGTTGGACAGCATTAGCTTTGTCTTAACGCCAGTATTCATCTTTTTGCCCTTTTTTGTCTTTCCAGGGCTGTTTCAGGGTCAGTCTTGGGTCAAAGTTGGTATTTTTTTCCAAGAATGAGTTGCAAATAAGTGCAACTGGGAGAAATTATATTGCTTCCTCTTAGTGAAATGTAGTCTGTGAATCCCAGTGTGACAAAGTGCATAGGGGTGGAATAAAAAACCCAGAGCTCCCTGTTTGGGATAGCATTCCTTGGATTGATTCATATATTCATAATCCTCTTTGGAACTGGGTGAAGTGTGGCATATGTCTAATAGAGGAAGATAGAATATGAAAGCTTTTTAAAGGGATTAAAATGATGCACTAAAATGCTAGAAATTGCCACCAGCATAACTCATATTTGCAAGCATTAGAATTTCACACTCAAGTCCCTATTTCCTTGTGGGTGAAGGGAGTCATCCCTGATCCTGCTCAGGAAGCTCTGATGCGTGTTTAGGACATCACTGAGTCATGACAGGACAGAAATGGTTCAGAAGCAATATTTTGTGAGCCAGTGGAAAAGTCCAGATTTCAAAAGCACAGAGCCACTGTTGGAATATTTTTGGCCAATAAAAAGAGCGTCTTTGTTTGAATTTATCTGCTTCATTATTTTTAACTAATTTTCTCCAAGATGTATCAATGTTTATAATCATTTGAACCTGGTGAGAAGTACATCAAGGTGAGACTTAAATATTGGAAGGATGCATCATTTTCTTTTGAAAATATACTGCTTAGATCTTCCTTCCTGAGAAGCTTTAAATACTTAAATAATGATGTTTACATAATTTTCTTTGGAAAACAAACACATGAACAGAACAGATTTTTAATCTTCTCTTCCCCCACCCCACCACCCCACTCTTGATCCTGAATGAAATTATTCTGCTTTCTCATTAGTAAGATGATACTTTTAGGCTATCCTCTTACCAATGCTTCTTAGTCTTCATTTATCTTCTTTATGAACATTTAATCCTACATTTAAAATAACAACAAACTGTGAAATTAATGTACATCATAGAAAACCTGTGCTTTTTCAAAATCCATCTATTTTATGTGAAAGTGTGTCATAGGTCCTATGACTTGAAGCAGGCAAATTCAAATTGTTATGGCTCTGGCTTCAATTTCTTTTTTTTTTTTTCAGTTCATTTCCATTCCGCAAATATCCTACTGGTTTAATTACTAGTTTTTGTCCTAAATTCCTTCTGGTTTATCCATTTTTTTTTCCTTTTTTGTTTTTTTTTTTTCTTAGAAAGAAAAAGAGAAAGTATGGAGAGAAGAGGATGCAGGATGCACTGTGAAGATTCCTCTTCAGCAAAATTTAGATCTTTAGACAGCTCCTAGTTAACAACAGGAGTAAGTTGTGTTAACAAGTATTCCATGTGTAGACTGAGAAGCTTAAACTGATTAAAATATAGCTAATAGAACCTAGACCCAAACAGAGCGTTTGGATTTGATTCATTGGAATGTGCAGGAAGAGTCCATTATCATATATGCATATATGCCAAAAGAAAATTTGGGCAGGTTGTTTTGTGGGCAGTTTCTCTGTGGAAAGTGCCTGCTTGCTTGTCTCACCAAGTAGGAACAACATTTATTTTTTTTTTTCCTTCTGGTCTGTGCTGTTGTAATTTCATCATTCATGTAAGATCAGTGTTGGAATTTGAAGTCTATCCTGTTTGTAAAGATTAATTAGAAAAAGGAGCCATTTCAGCCTTGAGGTTTGAGGCTCTGTCCAAATCTTCAAAATATAAGACGCTTCCAGGCTGTGACTTAAAAATTAGCTGTACAATATCAGTCTGTGAGCTGTGGCTAATCTGCTTTATTAATTCCACTAATACACTATGTGTTCACTGATGCAAGAAAAGCAGCCCAGCTGACCAAACTGCTTTGTGTTGTGGATGTGTGTGGCACAGAGAGAAATGCAAGGTAACAGAGCTGCCTAAGGGACGAGTGAGCAACCAAGGCTGATTCTCATGTGAAAAATCCAGGAGTATTTTTTTGACTTTCAGCTGTGGCACCAGAAGGGTGTAATCTTCCTTCAGCCTCCCCCAGTGTCCTGCACGTTAGATACTTCAGCTGTCTTTAAAAACCACTAAGTTAGTCCAGTGGATTGATCTTAGCAGTGTCCATGGTCTATTTTGAAACTGAAGCTTAAGATGGAAGTCAGGCCAGTGAATCTCACGCTGAGTTCTATACCATACTCACATTCAGATATAGTGAAAACTAAAATGGTAGTATGGGAAATATGTATTTGTGTCTTTTACTTCAGAAAATGACTGAACTGTGGATTGTTACAGGAACTTTGACATTGTGTGAAACACAGCCCAGCAGAATTTCTGAATGCCCTGGTCCCCAGCACCTTCCCATGGAGAACGTGGACCTGTTGGAATGAATCCAGAGGAGGTCCATGAAGGCAATTAGAGAGCAACTCCTCTCTGAGGAAAGCCTGAGAGAACTGGGATTGTTTAGCTAGAAATAGAAGAGTTTGGGATAACCTAATGGTGGCCTTTCAGTAGCTAAAGGAACCTACAAGGAAGATGGTGAGAGACTACAAGGACTAGGAGGAATGGCTTCAAGCTGAAAGAGGGCAGGTTTAGTTAAGATATTAGGATAAAATTCTTTATTCTGAAGGAATTGGAATAAGTTTCCCAGAGAAGCTTTGGATCCCTTCCCTGGAACTGTTCAAGCCCAGGCTGGATGGGGCTCTGAGCAACTTGATCTAGGGCAAGATGTGTACACATCTTGAAGTTAGAACTAGAAGATAGTTAAGGTCCCTTCCAATCCAAGGAACCCAGTGCCTAATTCTATTATTCTGACCCCAAATGGGAATAATAACTCTTCAAGCCAATAAGTACTTCCATGAGAAATACTTCTTAGCTTTTGGGAAAAGTTTTCAGGATCTTCATTAATATTTTTCAATTCCTTAACAGAAAATACACAGACAAAAGAAAACCAAATTATCCAAGCTATAATAAATACCCATGTGTTACTTGAAGACAAAAGGGAAAAAGGATTAAGAAGTGAAAATTCCTGAGGTTTTTTTCTCTAAACAAAGAACAAATAAATAAATATTATGCTTTAAAAAACGTTTATATTGGTAGTTCTTCTTGAAAACCAAAACATTCAGATTTAAGGATAGCATATGGATTTGTAATGAAAATATCACAACAAGAACATGACCTTTTTGTATCCACTGTGTGTGATACTTTTATCATCTTTAAACATAGTTCATAGAAGCAGCACAACAGATTTCTGTGAAATCTTTGAGAGTTTTTCTCAAGGAACTTAAATAATTTCTATTGTCATTTGAATTTTAGCTCATTAATTTCAAACCTAAATAACCTTATTCTAGGAAGTATTTCACTTGCTTATTTTAGTCATAAAAATAAGCCTGGGAAGGAACTCAACACTTTGTCAGATTCCTGCTTGTTCCCTAGGGCAGGATGAACAGTATGAGTGCTATTCCTGACAGATGTTGTCTAACTTGTTCTTTGAGATGTGTAAGAAGGACTCCACAATAACCTCAGGGAGTTTGTTTCAGCATTTTATACTTCCTCTTAAAAGCTTTTCCCATGTATATTCCTGAATCACTCCTTCAATTTAACCTCAGACTTCTTATTTGCCATAGGCACATAAACAAGGATTTTTCTTCCTTCTGTAGCAGCAGACATTTTTAGAGTGTTTACATAGTCTCTAGCCAATCTTCTTTCCCTCACGTTGAGCAGCTCCATCTATTTCACTCTTTCCTAGTTGGGAATGATTAATAGTCCTTTATTCCCCCAAACTAATTCACACCTTACTTGAAAAGTGATGTTCAAAGTGGAAAACCTACCTCAGCTGAGGACTAATAACATCCTATTAGTGGGACATGTGACTCTCCTGCTGACCATGTCCTTTGTATCATCCAGTTTTCAGGTCATGGACTGTTCACAGGTTATAACCAGATTTATGGGTTCCACCCATTTATAACATAAATTAACTGAACTTCTTATTTATATAATAATTATAAGGAAAGAAAACTGGTTTTATTTTATAACCAGAGAGATTTTTTGAAGAACTTTAGTATCCAAATTTTTGAGAGATCCATTTCATTCAGAGTTTCTTAATACAAAAATAAGAAACATAAGATGTGATAACATTTTTGTATAGCAATCTCCACCCTTTAAAAGGTTACAGATTTTCATTTCTTACATCACTCATGATAAGACTGATGAAATTTTTGGCTTGCTGTAGTTTTTGAATCACTTTGGGAAGCTCTTGTTATAAACTCTTGTACCTAGGAACCTTGCTTTGCCTTGCCTTGCCTAACAATGCCCTGTAATAAAGACTGAGGAATTAAATGCATTTCATCTTTACATTCTTATTTTTTGGATCACATGCACTCACACAGTTCTTGGGAAATCCTCTCAGCTATAAAATACTAAAATCTCCCCCTCTGTAATGTTGGTGAAACAGAGTTCTAAAGATAATTCTGTCATATTCACAACTGTGGAAAAGTTTCTATTCTTCCTTTGCTGTCCTACATGTGCAGAAAAAGTTGTACAGCATCCATCTTATCTTTTCAATAACTGTATTTTAAATTATGGTTATTTGTCAAATAGTCTTAAACCTGTAGCTGCAGATCTATAAGTACCATGACCTGTCTCCACTGGAAAGGGCTGATGTAATTAGAAAAAGGCCTATATCAATCACTGAGATAATGGGTGTTCTCTCTCTGTCCCTCTCTCCTTCCCTCTCTCTCACCATCAATTACCCTGACTATTTTAGACAAAATGTCAGACAAACCTTCTTTCTTTAACTACAGTGCTGCCATTGCTATTAATGGAATTTAAATTCCTCTGTTAGGGAAAATGTTCCTATGCAGACTATTCAGTAACTTCCAGCCAAGGAAAGTCTAATCTATATAATCTCACAGCATTAGCAATGGATTTAATAAGTGTGGTAAAATGTCTGGTATGGAGTGATTCTCCTGGAAATAGCTGTCTGAATTAAAAGTGTTTCCCTTTTAGTCTTGTTGTGGCTGATATTAAACATCATGAGTCAAAATGCTGATGTAAGGTTAAAATTGCCTTTACAATTACTAATATTTCTAAAAATGCTTTTCAAGATGTTGAAAAAAACAGTTCTAGAAAGGTATTCAACATCTCCTATCAACAGGAGACATCCTACCATCAGTAGTTGCCAGAAATGACTCTTCAACTAACATCTTTCATTGGTCCTTAGAAGCTGATTTAAAAAAAAAGTAGTAGTATAATAAAAGCATGTAGAACTAAAGCTTTTGTAGAATAATGACAAGCTTAAGGATAAATCAAAACATTGTCTTAAGCATGCTTAAATTTAAGCATGTTTGTCCACACTTGTGGAGAAATTTGTGTGAATTTTCAAATCTTAGCTTTCAAATTTTGTCCCTGACAACATGAGAGTAAACAGGACTGTGCTGAGCAATTTTGATTATGCACATCTTTGATTTCTTTCAGACCTGTGCCCTGCTGCAAGATAAAAAAGGAAAAGTACTGCAGGAAATTATCAGCTCTCCTGACTATTAAAGGCCAAATAATTTCACTCTGGGTTTCCTCCATCAAGCCTAAACACTTACAGATACATGTCTTACCATTTTTAAAAGAACATAAAACAAATGCCAGACAGCTTCTGTAATGATTGTAGCACAATGAAAAATGCTTTTCTTAAAAGTTAACATGACTACAGCCTGGTGAAATAAAAATCCTTGTCAAGTCTTGTTTTAAAATGTGAGAACATTTGAATATATGAGTACCAGAACAGATTTATTCTCTAATATATTCTGTGGGTTAAACCTCTGCAGACTGGCCATGGCAGGAAAGGCAGCTTGCAGAGAGGTAGCCCAGAAAATGAAGAAGGAATTGCACCCAAGGGTTCTTCAGACAGAAATGGTGTCTCCCAGGTGGATGAGAAGAGGCTTCAACTTTCCAACTTCTCTCTGAATTTGAAGTACTGCCATCAGTCAGACATTTGGAGGTGAAGAAAACAAAACAGTTGATATCTCACTCTCCCCACCCATATTTGTTTTATTTCACACAAATGGTCTTAGGATTTGTACTGGCTCTTGGATTACATTCATACAATGACATTATTTTAACAAAGGCACAAGGAAACACATTATGTTATTGTTATTATTGTTATATTATTATTCAGATAGATTTTCTTTCTGCAGAGATCAGGGAATAAATTGAACTTTCTCTACATTTCTTTGGCTTGAGTTGTCAGCACTTCAACAACAGTCAGGTGATAAATACCTTTAGGCTGTTGGCCTGTGCTGGTTCCAATGGGGAGCCAAAACAATCCTTTGACAATGATATATGTTTATTCCTCAGTCTCTTAGGGCAAGTGTCCTACAGATGCATCATTCTTCTAGTGATTTACTCATTGGTGAAGCAGTGCTTGACTTTGCTACAATTCTTATCTTTTGAAAATGTTCTGCATTGGTATGAGCCTTTCCAGGTATGCAGAGAAATGTAAAAGGTTAAAAAAGGTTTGCAGCAGAAGGCTTCTCAACCTCAACATTTTAACCTTTACCAGGCAACTGCTGCTTATCTCTTCCTGATAATGAGCACATTTGTTATCAAACTGCACAAAGGCCACCTTATAAAACATGCTGAAGATGTGTCAGAAATTTGCAATTTGTGGCTTGGCCTATTGACCTTATCTCACTTGGATGTTCTAAACATTTTCTCCAAGTTCAGTGGTACTGCTGGTAAATGGATTAATACCACACTCTTTCTCATTTTGTTACTGCTAAATGTTAACTTTATTCATATGACATATAATTACCTTCAAAAATAATTCAAAACTGATAAAGAATTGGAAGTTCTGTGTCTCACTCTTAAAATCTCTGTGTATATGTGTCTGTATATGTCTGCGTGTGTTTCTGCAGCATCTGCTGCCATTTAATAGGCTATAAAAACTCCAGATTTCTGCAATGAAAAGAAATAAGCCAAAGGGAAGTGTTCAGTGATTTCAACCTAACTCATACTGATATTTTTCCTTGAAAAAGATATTAATGGTAGTTTCTCAGGACCACAGCTCAACTAGAGTTTGGATACATTTAGCAATGAATCTGAATTTCCAAACTTGTTTTCATCTTACAAACAAGAAGATTTTGATTTGAACATCCCCTGGCAGAATTCAGTGATTTTATGACTGTTGAGAACAGAATTGGCTATAACCTTAAGTCCTGTAATAAGAAGACATCTGCCTGGTGAAGTCATTCACTGCTTACTGGAAAAGGGCATTTCTGATAAATTCCACTTCTTCTCCTTGCTCAGTCTCAGCACAGAAAGCGCTCTTGCCTTCATTTTTGTAATGGTTTATTAATGCACTTTGACTTTGGATATTGGAGTGTTTTAATATTGCTTGATTTGAGTGCTGCTCTTTACACTTTTGATTATAATAGCATCCTACTTGATCATGTCTAATGTTCTCTGGGATTAACTGGATCTACATTTTGAGTTAATTTCCATCTTACTTGTTCAGCACATAAGGTTTTTGGGGTATTTTTTGTGTTGTTTTGATCATTTTTGGTTTTGCTTTCTTTTCCATTAGAAGGACTTTTTCAGTTTCTACTCAGAAGATATTTATGGGAAGGTTCTTTCACCTATTCAGTTTTGATAACTTTGTTTCTGCACAACAGGAGCTGAAAGGAGTGTATGTCCCTTGTTTACATGATTCCCTCTTGATATCTCACTTTGAGTACTCTAACTTCAACAACCTCATGGTTTTATTTTGTATAGTAATATGATACTGTTAGTCTTTGTGTCATGACTACTTGGCTATATTCTTGTGAAATTCAAACATCAAGAACCACATCACACTAAGGGTATAAAAAATTTTCTCAGTAATTTCTAAGAAAAAAAATCTACCTTCACAAAACAATCCTAAGAACCAGGAAATAAAGAGTGCTGGAAAAAAAAAGTAAATCTCACTAAGACTGAGGATTATTATGAGTGAGACATCAGAAAACAAAGGCTCCATAAAGCAAGAAGGGCAATATATCACACCTGAAACACAGGTGACAAGAATGTAGAGGCAGAGGCTTTCCTAAAATGTAGATCATAACCACATCTTCGTATCAGGAATGAGAGATTGTGCTTGTGCTTTGATCAGGCCAAAAGACCAAGGGAGAGGAAGCTGGATACTCCTATTTTCAGCCATAGAAATGGCTTATTGCAGTCCAGAACCCTGCAGGATGAGTCCAAGCCCTCTACCCTGATTGTCTATATCAAAGGATCATAGAATGATTTGAGTTGAAAAGACTTTGAAGCTCATCTCATTCCAACCCTCCTGCTATGGACAGGGACCCATTCTACTAGACCAGGTTGCTCAAAGCTACATCCAGCCTTGAACATGCCGGGAATGAGGTAAGAACCTGTTTCAGTGTCTCATAACCTTCATAGTAAGGAATTTCTGCCTAATATCCATTATTATCCCATCTCTCAGCTTAAGGACAAGCTTGAGGACCGCTACACATACCTGCCCCAATGTCCCTCTCCAGCTGTCTTGTAGCTCCTTCAGGCACTAGAAAGTGCTATAAGGTCTCTCCAGAGCCATCTCTTTTTCAGGATGAACAACCCAAACTCTTTCAGCCTGGTACCATGAGGGAGATGCTCCAGTCCTCTGATCATCCTCATGACTTTCCTCTAGACTTGCTCCAGTTCCATATCCTCAGAACTGGATGAAGCTCTTGGCTTTGTTGAACTCTCCATGAGTTCAACCTCCATGAGGGTCACACAGTCCCACCTCTCAAGCATGTCAAGGTCCCTATGGATGGTAAATCTTCTCTCCAGAGTGTTGACTGCACCACACAATTTAGTGTTACCAGCAAACTCCCTGAGGGTACACTCTATCCCACTGTTAATGTCACCACAAAGATATCAAACAGCACCATGCCCAGCACAGATCCGCCAGGGAACACCACTTGTCACTGATCTTCACTTAGACATTGACAATTTTCACTCTTTGAGTGAAACCATCCAACAATTGCAAATCCACTGAGTGCTCAATCGACCTCCCTCTCTAGCTTAGAAACATGTGGGACAATGTTAAATGCTTTGAACAAATCCAGGCAGTTGTCCTTATCTACCTATGCTGTAACCCTATCTTATGATTTTCTCCAGTAATTATATGGGTAGGATAAGGAAAAAGAAATTAATGACTTCCAAAGGGGTGTAAACGTACAGTATGCTTTGGTCTGGGTTTTGAATAAAAAAGGAAGCAAAAGATTTAAATAAAATCTCAAAGGATTTTAATAAAAGTAGTATAAAATTAATCAAATACCATATAGTAGAAAATTAAAATTATGCCCTTTAAGCAGCACATGAAAATAATCTAGAAGTGTCAAGTCCTGTTAAAAGTTATCCTATGAAACAAATTTTATTTCAAAGAAATGGAACAATAGACAAAAGTCAAGCGTTATGATCCAATTATAAGAGATGCCTGTGCCCAAATTAAAGTGCAAATGAGACAATATGCTGAAGTCAATAGTACAAATTTTATTTAATAGCAAACGTGAGGTAGAGTTATAGAAAGAAATGGGGGGAAGAGGGAGGAAGAGAGAGAGTAAGAGAGAGATTAAGTATAAAGTATCACCACCGTGAGGATTCCTGCCATGTCCTGCTGGCCCTTCTTCACCCCGGTGTTCTTGGTCAGGAGGGTCCATGAGTCATTCTTGTGGAAATATCAATTTTACATCCACATTCTGGATATCCACAGGGCATAGATGCCATTCCAATAACTTGGAATAGCACAAGTGTAGGTCCATGTGAATATGTGAGGAGAGGTGACTGCAGAAAGAAGATGATAAAAACCAGTCACAACATGGGACAGACAGCTGATTGCACTTGGCCATCCATATGGTCTCACACACAAGCAGTGTCCAAGAATTGTGGAGCTAAGGGTCTGAGAGGCTTTGATACATCTGTGGAACAACAGGATCTTCCTGATGGCAAGTGAGTGCAGAGGTGAAAGAATGTCTCTAAATGTCTCCTATTTTTGAAAACTATTATGATTTTGTTTCCTCGGGCTGCCCAGTGAAACCTGCTTGATCAGAGCAGTCATGCATGAGGTTTTCCACAGATTACTCTTGTGACTGTTTCTCCCTCAGGATTTTGAATTCAAAAATGAACAGAAATTAGGATATTAAATAAGAGTAAATTTTCCTTCTGGTTTGAAGATGTGATAATAGTCTGCTAATTAATTAGATTTGCTCTTAAACACCTCTGATCTCCACTGTCCTCTTCAGGTTTTAGGTGGCTCAGAAAATAATGTTTGTCTTAAGATGCCTCTTGTTGAGTGAGAAAGGTTTTTGGCACCACAATAGCAGATTAATTTACTGCAGTATTTTCTGGCTTTGCTATTTGCAAGGATAATGTACAAGGAAATAGTGTAATATCCAGTAGACTGTGTCCTTTGGAGGCATTGCTTAGTCAGTTCCACTAATGGTTTTTACTACTTCCTAATGAATGTTGAGTCTCCTGGATGCATTCACTGCATAAAATAAGTCACCCTGGGTTTTTTTTCACAAAGTTGACTCTGAAAGACAGACATTGTTTTAACAGTTAGCTCTGAACTTTTGCAAGACCTAGTTTCCTTTCATTTTGGGTTTACTCTCTGTCTGATAAGCTTTTCCTCAAAATGGGAATTCTTATTTTCTTCCATTCAGATGGGCTCCATACAGAGTTGAATAAAGCTGAATTACAAGTAAGGCTTTCCTCAGAAAAAGTACAAATTTGAGTCTCCTCTCTGCACCAGTCTATTTTCACAAGGAATGTAGGAATACGGTATGTTAGAAGCCGCTTTCTAGTTGCATTTGTCAGAAATTGGACAAGGAGATCATAAGCTGATAGGAACTGATGGAAAAAAAAATTAGGTCTGGTTTCCTTAAGAAAACAGTCTAAAAATTTCTCTGAATTGCCTTTTAATTAAAGCTGTATGTTAGACTACCCTAGGAAGGGAATGAACTTGTTTCCTTTCAGGACTTGTAGTGCAATGTTTTCAAACAGAATACATGATCTGCCCTTTACTCTCTGGTTTAGGATAGCTACAAGTAAATATCTTGGGCCTGGCTGAGATGGAGTTAACTTTCCCCCTGGGAGCACTCCCAGTGCTGTCCTGTGCATTGGTGGCTATGAAGGTGTTGATGTCACACCAGGCTTTTGGAGCTGGCACAGCACTAGAGCCATCTCTCCAAAATTTCTTCCTTCACCCATTTGTGTGGGGGTGGGAAAGACCTTGGGCAGGGACACAGCCAGGACATCTGGCCAAAGGATATCCCATATCATATGGTGTCTGCTGAGCAATAAAACCTAAGAGAAAGGAGGCAGAGGGTAGAATTCATTTCTGTGCTTGTCTTCTGAAGAAATTGCACTGAGTACTGAAGCACCACTTCCAAGGAAGTGTCTGGACTTCACTTGCTGATGGGAAGTAGAGAACAAATCTTTTGTTTTCCTTTGCTTCCATGTCTAGCCTTTGCTTTTGCTTCATTGAACTGCCTTTATCTCGACCCATGAGATTGTTTTTGCTGAGGAAGGGGGTAGTAAAGTGGCTTGGTAGGAACATGGTGTCCAACCAAGGTCAAACCACAACAGTAAATGAAAAGTAAGGTAGATGAAAAGAAGCCTTTACAGAGCTCAGTAAGAACTGTCCTTCCCCCTACTCCCATTTTATTTCAGAGGAAGGTCAAGCTATGTATTAAATCAGGATATAACTGTGGATTTGTCATATATCAGAAGAAACACCACAAGAAAAATAATAGTAAGGAAAATAATTAGGATATTATGGCTGTCATATGAACAGTTCTGTATCTTAAATATGATATAAAGAAACACAATTCAAAGACATACAAGCTGCATGTAATATGGGGTTCAAGTTTTGACCAAACAAATAAATATGTTAAAAATTACAGTGTCATGGAGATCTTGAATTTGAAACTTAATGGCTTCTGACAAATAAAACCACTTGGAGTAATTTTTTTTTTATTTGAACCAGGCATTTTTAAAGTAGAAACACTAAGTGTCTTTCATTTCAGGTGAAAACATCAAGTACCTGAATTACTACTGGCTTGTAGGAATTACCCTTCCCTTCCCGCACCTTCCCTTCCCTTCCCGCACCTTCCCTTCCCTTCCCGCACCTTCCCTTCCCTTCCCGCACCTTCCCTTCCCTTCCCGCACCTTCCCTTCCCTTCCTCAAAAATAAAAACAGCTTGGAAGATATTTTAAGTATCTTGGAAGGAAATTAATATGAACAACACAAATTATTTAATATAATT
>NC_031769.1:144620408-144643101 GCF_001522545.3 Parus major
TCTCCTCTCCTGAGTCTCCTCTCCTCTCCTGAGTCTCCTCTCCTCTCCTCGAGTCTCCTCTCCTCGAGTCTCCTCTCCCTTATCTTTGTTCTTTGTTCTTTGTTCTTTGTTCTTTCTTTCTCTTTCTCTTTCTCTTTCTCTTTCTCTTTCTCTTTCTCTTTCTCTTTCTCTTTCTCTTTCTCTTCCTCTTCCTCTTCCTCTTCCTCTTTCTCTTCCTATCTTCCTCTCTTCCTCTCTTCCTCTCTTTTTCTCTTTTTCTCTTTTTCTCTTTTTCTCTTTTTCTCTTTTTCTCTTTTTCTCTTTCTCCCAGCAGGGAATTTCATTCTCTCCAGGAGTTCCTGGAGCCAGAGCTATCTAAATATTGGCTCTTCCCCAGTGGAACGTGCCCATCATTCCTGTTAGCGGAGGAGTGCACCCGACCCACTCAGCTCAGCTCCAAAAGGAAAAGAGATCTCCACAATGTGGGAAGGTGGTTACTCCTGCTGACTCCCACACAGAGCCTCAATTAACTACCAGCAGCTTCAGGACATTAAATTTACCCACCACCTACAACAAAAAAGCAAATCTACAATGGGCAAGACTGAGCAGCTCTTGCACTTCCCAAGGAATTTGGGTGCTGGTGCTGTTTACTCGGTTGGTGGGTACAGATGCCAGTGTTGTGCTATTCCTTGACATTTTTAGAACAAGACTTTCCCATCTTTTCCTAAGTTCCTGGATGTTGTGCAGAAACAATCTCTGCCATCTCCTGTAGGCTGCTGTGGACAATATATCCTGCTCCAGCTCTCCTCCTACTGCAGTTTTCATCTACCCCACTCTAGGCAGTGATAACTGAAAAGAAAATAATTCATCTCTTGTTACAATAACTTACTTTCTTTTTTCCTCAGTTTGCTGGGTGCCATCTCTCCTGGAAGGTTTTCGAGGATCAACTGCACTAACTGTGCAGCAGCTGTGCCTCTCCCCTATTCTCAAAAATACTGTACTGCAATAAAAAGCAATTTACTTCACACTCACACTCTTCTGCAAAGGGTGTGGGATGTGGGGTAATTTCCATCTCTGAAGTGGAGGAAAAAAATAAAATAGAGATTCTGGGAAGGGAAAAGAGCCACCACAGACTTTTCTTATCAACAACTCTATATAAAATACCTAAAACCAAAAACTCCAGTTTTTTAATACTCAGAATTTTTACTTGGGGAATCATGTGAGAATAAAACAGATGAAGCCACTAAAAAAAAAAAAAAAAAAGTCTTTTTATGGTCACTGTCAAGTATCTTGGTGTTTGTACTATTTTTGGTTATGTGATAGAAAATTAATTCCAGCTATATATAGCATTGTCAACCAGTTTGATTTCAATCTCCCAAAATTTGAAGTGGGTATCAGAACCAGCAGCTGATATAAAACTACTTCACAATGAAGGGAATTGAAAAAAAATTCCTTAAGCATTTCTGTTTTATTTTATTAAATTTCATTTGTATCTTTTCAGAAAAAATAATAATCTTCCTTTTATATCATAAACTATTGGTAAAGCTACTTAGGACAAAAATAGCCACTTCATTGATGAGAGGAACCAGAATACATAAATGATGCTGTATTTAATTTTAAAAGAGATTACGTGACCTGGATCTACTTATGTGGAGGAAAATATTTAAGGGGGAGGTTATTTCTGTTTCCCATTTGATGTCCTTCACAGAACAGCTAAAAGCTTCAAACACAAAGTTCCATTTGCCAAATAATTGCAAACTTTAGGGATGGTTACATCAAATAACCAAAGAGCAATTCAGACTGCTCTAATTCAGGAAACTGAAGCTGCCTTTAAAGAACTGCTGTGTCCTATGGGGAAAAGGTAGTAATGAAATTAGATCATTAGTGCAAAGATTAATACAATTTCAAAGAGATATTTTTGGTCATCAGCACAATATAAAGACATGGAAATGGAAAGTAATCATCTGACTCCAGAAATAACTACTGGTCCTGTCAGGAACTATAACATGTCAGAAATTAAGCTGAATGATAAAGTCTTGGAGAAATCTAAATGTAGAAACAAACCACCCTACTTATTTTGTAGTGAGTGATGGTTGAAAAAGATGCACATGGTCGGAAAAGATACACATGACAACAATCTGATGTAGAAAAAGCATTTTGAACATATTTATAAAGTACATTTCTCTCAGTTTACCAAGTGAATTTGTTTCAGTTACATGTTTACAGTTTATTTATTTTTGAGAAGAGTTCTCAAAATTACCACAGTAATATTCAGTCAAAGATTGGGGCAGTTACCTCCCACACACCAGCAAATGCACAGGCACAAGTCTTGTTGTTTGTACATAAGCCAGCACATCACATAATTATTGAAAAGCCTAGAGAATTTGTATTCCTAAATTTTATTCTGCTGTACAGATTAAACAACCCTTGTTCATCATTATAAGGACAGGAAATAGGGAGAAGACACAGGAAAGCAGAAATTTAAATATTTAACACATTTCCAAGAAGATAAACAGGAAGTTATTAAGAGACAAATAATCACTTGGGTTTTTTTTAAGTAAAAGTCAATATGGGTGCTGTTTCCACCTATGAAGTTAAAATGAATGGCTACATTTTTCAAAGACAAAAGTCCTTTTTCAGGGAGATGATGTCCAACAGTTATAGTGAGGGGTGAAAAGACAATTTTTGATTCTTCCTGAAAGATCAGCAGTAATGAAAGCAGGTTCATAGAACATGTGAAATACTAACCATGTGATTACTGGGGTCTTGGTGGTTATGTCTGAGGAAATTTTTAATGGTTATATTTAAGGAGCATTTGGGAAATGGTATGCTACATCAGAAAGCTTAATTATTGCTTTACATCTTACATATGTTTTGCTTGTAGATCTATAAAACCAAATGCTCAGGAGAATTTATTTACTTCCTGATACCTTTAAACATTTCTGGAATATTTTAAAGTGAGTTTCTTTTTTTTTTTTCCCTTAAATTTTATTTCATGTGAAGAGAAATATGGCAGTCACTGGTCTGCATTCTGAGCAAGTAAAATGTTATTTTGCTGTTTTATTATGTCACTGCTCTGTTTATTGCAAAATTGTAATGCTGTGTAGACTCACTTACTGCTGTTTATGACATCTTGGGCTTGTTTTTAATTCAACCAGCAGAGAGGTTGGTAAATAAGTACTTAGCAGTCTGCCCTCCTTATGGATTTATCAGCTTTATTTAAGGCATTTGGGCTGCAAAGCTGGGGGTTGTTTCTACAGACACCTGCTCTGATCAAAAGGAAATGTAGAAGCTAAAATTCTCAGAGCAGCCGACTTGTGGGTTTGAAATGCATGGCACTCATGAACTCTATGGGAAGAAGCACTGCTACACTATAAATTTTTTTGAAAGGTGAAAGCAGAAACTCATGCATATGATAAGATAGCGTTAGAAAAGCCCTCATATTAGATTTTTGTCTGGACCTTTGAAGGCAAATGCAGTCTGATCTTTACCTCTGAGTCAGATTTATATTTACCTCTTACATGCTCATTTTTTCCCCTACTGTTTTTCAAATATCATCACTTGCCTTTACCCATGCAAGAGGGATGTGTGTGTGAGAAAAGCTATCAGTCTGAGCCACAGACAGGTAACTCTGGAGTGAAGAAAAAAAAATAATAAAAACCCCCAATTTTATTTGTTCTGAGTGATTTTCTCTTAGCTCCTTTGAACGTGTTAACGCTGATTCTCTCGGAATGGGCTCAGGTGTTCCCTTTATTGTATTGCTGCCAAAGAAGCTGGTCTTGAGAAGTCTAAAAGAGTTCTTCTGGGAAAAGGAACGTATAAAATTCAAACAAACAAACAAACAAAACCCAACCATAACACAAAAATCTTTTCCAAATTTATAGTATTTTCATTTAAATAAAGCTATCAGATAATTTATATAATCCTCTAACAAAGTGCCTTCAGAAATGTTCTGAGTAGCAGATTTGAGCTGATAGTGTTGTGGAAGTCTTACAACAGGTTTTCCTTGTTTATTCAGCCTGAGTTGGTTCCTAGATGTTCAGAGAATCGTTAAATGGCTTGGGTTGGAACAGGCCTTAAAAATCCTCCAGTTCCCACCCCCTGCCATGGACAGGTACATCTTCCACTAGACGAGGCTGTATGTTATTTAGATCTAGTTCCTCGTGTGTTATAAACAAAGAGCTGTGCAGAATTTAGTCTTCACAGCACCTATACAAAGGTTTTCTGTGCTTTCCTCATTTGTGCATTCTCTGCTTCCCCAGATTGGCTTTCTGTCTGACATTCCAATGAGGCCACAAGTGGTAGGGGAGTCACTGTGGAAGATGGGAAAAGAACCCTTTTCACACCCTTAGGGGTCAACAGCGTACTCAGGGTTATAAATATAGAAAGTACAGGCATCAGACAGGGCTGAATCAAATCTCATGAATTCCAGGAAAGAAATTATATGGCCTCTGAGAACTTGTGGATGACCATTAATTGCTATGGGCATCTGAGAGATAGAGAAATTATCACCTACCCAGACCTATTATCTCAATTTTGAATTTTCCAGTAGAGACCGGGTTGGGTTTTTCTTTTTCAAGAAAACTTTGTTTTTTTTTCAGGAATAGTGTTTTTGTTGGTGGTGGGACTTTCCATCAAAAATTCTGACTTTCCATCAAAGTATACCCAGATCATCTAACCTGAAAGAATTTTAGGGAAAGAAAAAGTAGTCCTGGAAAAAAAAGCTAAAGCAAATTATAACAACAGCAACACGCAAACAATTAAAGGAGGAAAAATAGAGAGGTTCAGTTCAGAATGAAAATAGAAAAGTTCATAAACTCTTCCCTGAGAAGCATAATTGTTTTCATTTGTTTGGGATTTTTTTTTTAAAATGAAAAAAACAGATGCAGACCCAAAATAAAAATGGAATGGACTTTGAATGTAAGCAATTAAACTGTTTTTCAGTAACATTATGACAAAGATAATTAGCTAACCTTTGTTGACAAGAATAACTCCTATCTCATTTTGGCAAATAAAACATTTTACTGGGACAATTTTCCAGGATTTGCCTACATGCATATGTTTGTACTACCTAGATATATAGATAGGCAGATACATAATTTACTAATTGATTGAGGAAAGAAAATTAATTGTTTTGGGAAAAAAAGTCTTCAGCATTTAAGTGCTATTATCTTTACAGTAATCACATTCCCACAATATTCAGTGCTTGAAAACTACAAAGCCATATGCACTGATCCCTGAAATCAAACAATCATCTTCAATTAGAGAAAAAATTACCTTTACAGGCCACTTGCCATTGAAAACTATTTTTTCTAATAACAAAGCTGGGGCAAAATCTTCACTTCACATAAAATAGTTTCAAATGAAGAAGAATGGGACAGGAAAAGGTATTTCTGGGTTGTATTTTAGATTTTACTCCCAAACCCTAAGCCAAAGTAATTAATGAAAAAAAATTCAAAAAATAGCTAAAATTTCCAGAGGAAAGACAAGCCACGGTATTTTATCATCTTTAGCACCATTTATTTAAAATTATGTTTATCAATATTTTTAAGTAAATGGATATGGAATGGAAATTAATGGAAGTAAAGTTTCAGGCATCCAAATGAGACTATAAATTCTGGGCCAGATTCTGTAGTCACAACAATCAGTTTCAGATATTTTTCACAGAGAAAGAAATGGTAGTTTATATGCATTTATAGTTCATGAGGAAAAAAAACCAAAACAAAACACCAACTTTTCAGATTTTTTGTATTTTCTTGAGTGAGTCTCTTAATATTGCTGTCATTTCTGATTAAAACAGCAATTCCAGAATTTTCCAGTTCTGAAGCTATCAGAGGCAAGTAGTTGAAGTAGTAAGATTTCCATTTCAGTAGAAGTTCTGCTTCTGATTCAAATGAAATCAGACTAATCTGAATTCCATTCCCATTTGAGTCCAACTAAATTAAATAGTACTTCATGCTTCTTTCCAATGCAGAAAACCAACCAACCAACCAACCAACCAACCAACCAAACAAACAAACAAAAACAAACAAAAACCCACAAAAATAAACAAACAAACAAAAAAAATCAACTTGTTGATCAGAACTCTTTTGGACTCACCAGTGCAAGACTGAGACTTTATGAATTCTGAGAAAAAAAGTAAAGCTGAAACTGGAATTGGCCAACCCTGATAAACAAGATGAAGCAACAAATCTCAGCCACTTCCTTGGCTTTGAGAAACACCTGAGAAACAAAAGAATAATCATGATTCAGTCCAGCAAATATCTCCCATTTTATACATACTCTGTACTTTATAATAGCATATAAAACACTCATATGTACATTTAGGCATTCTGAGGAATACTGTTGAATTTTAACTTATTTGGGTGAATGAAATAAAAAAGTTGCTAAAGTGCTGTAACTTATTTTGGTGAATGTATTCCTTAAAAGGCTCCTGCCTGTCCTTGGAGAACAGGTCAATTTAGAAGTGGAAGTAAATAAACAAAAAATTGAAATTTTTGTTGGCTTAATGAACATCTCAGGGATACTTTATTATAATTGATCTAGTTCTCATTATTTTCTCTTTAGGTGCTGTTATTCTTGAATAAGCAACCTTTAATTTAATTTCAGACTTTTTAGAAAGGATGCCCTCTCCCCTAACTTTGTTGAATGAATTGTAAGTCTGCTATATCCTAATACATTTAGTGATTACAGTCACTTAAAAAATCCTACATAAAACACTCACCATACACTTGGTGACATAAATGTTAATAATTTAAATCCAGAATATATCTTTTTTAGACCTGAGACACAGTTCATTTGCAACAGACACATAGAGAACCCAAATTAATACCTCATATTGTCATGAATTAATAAGCCTTATTTCTTTCCACTTAGCTGCCAAAGAGCTGCCTGAGGTCTGACTCCAGGCTCTGCTCTTGTGCAGACTTTCAATACAATGCTGAGACAAGCTGCTGTGCTCTGTTCCCCATTTCCAGTTAATGCCTCTGTTCTGTTTCATTCTTGTTCTGGAGACAGAAGCCATTACTCTCTTAGGTGCTCAAACATTGTGCTAACAAGGACCAATAAACACTTCAGTTTTGGCACTGTGTAAGACCTAGCAGGTCAAATAATGACAGAGAAGGGTAGTAATGTTTTTTTTCATGCCTATACATGGCTAGAGTGAAAGAAATGCACGGACATGCTTTATGTTATTTAATCCCCATTAGGATGTGAAGCTGTCCCTGAAGATGCTCTAATGAAAAATACAGACAACATGACATCACATAAAAGTGAATCCTCCTTTCTCACTCTGTCTAATTTCAAAAAGGATGAACTCCAGTGTAAAGAACATATTTCTGTGTGAAACAAAGTAATTCTTTCTCTTGGCCTCTGATTTGTCTTAACAGTTGGGTTTTTTTAGTTTTTAGAAATTAAATTATTTTCTTGCAAAATTACCAAATTAAAACTGTTCATACAATTTGAAAGGCACAGGATGAAATCTTATCTTGTGAAATTACTTTCATTTTACAAGTTCTCCCTGAGATGTAAGCAAAGAAGGCAACCATGCCAGTTTAATTCTGAGACCATCTTGGAAAGCAGGAGAAATTCAAACTCATAAAGGATCTGGTTGCTCCATAGCCTCACCTGAAGTTTTTAAAGCTGAAACTCTTTCTGTGAGGCATCAAAGTCTGATGGTGCATAATTTTCAAGCAGTACAATATCTACTCTTTATTTAAAATGTCATTTTCAGGGCTCAATTTAAAGAACATCACAATGTCTAGACAGTGGGTATGTGTCCCAGAAAAATGTATTTTGGCAGAGGAAAACTCATTGTTTTTATATGCTGATGAAAGAGCTGCTAAATGTGGTTGCAACCTCTTACAGGTTATGAGGCTCTAAGGAATTCCAGAAATCAAATTTTGACAACCACTGTGCTAGATCTAGAGAATAAACAGAATAAAAAAAAATAATAAAAAAAATCCCTGTGTGCATTTGTTCACAGCACAGTAACTGAACCACTTCTATACAAAGTAAGAAAACCGAATTATAAACAACCCATTGGGTCCAACTCTGACCAACAGGGTAAGAAATGCCAGACTTGAAATAACTATTTTTCAGTGTAGGTAAAAGCATAAGATTTATAAAGTGAATAATAAAAAGAAAAGGAGCTTCAACTTGAAAGTCAAAACCAGAAGAATTTAATGGCTTGGACTTTAGTAGGAGACTAGTCTGCTGTTTTGATGAATAACAAAACCTTTGTTTTAAAGAACCATACACAATGAAATGGGGTCTTCCTGAAGCAAGGAAACAAGGTCAGCTGTCTTCCAAAAACAAAAACTGCATAAAGAAATGTCCTTTAATATGACCTGTCCATCAGGAAAGGAAAAAATGAATACAGGAGGAACATGCAATACTAAATCTGTGCTGTTCTCTTTGCACTGCAGGGACAGAAGCTGTTGCTGGCTGCTCTGTTCTACAAGCCCCAGAAAAAGCAAGTGATCTTGAGTGGGAGAATATAAAATATTTATGTGGTTTCCTCCCTAGAAAACACTAAAGATGAAGGTGGGTAGTATGTGTACAGGCTAGGTATGTGACAGTATGATGCCTGTGTGGGTGATTGCAGTCACTGAGGCAACAAGAACAGACCTCTTACCAAGAAATCCCACAAGAAGGGCTTGCAGCCTCTTTTACTGAAGTGAATCAGCCTAGAATCCACGTGGTTGATAAGAGTTTTGGATAAAAAACATAGTTTCCATGTTGCAGAGCTAGTTTTAATATATCTTTGTAGCTCTGCATTGTGCTACATATGTGCTGATACCAACATAGATTAGAAGAAAATAGGTTGTGCTCTGGTGAGCACCCCCAAAATGGGTTAATTAGATCTTACATCTTCTTTACTTGCAAATATTTTGAAGAGGTCAAAAAAAACCACTTTGCTGCATTGGTTCAACACTCCTTCCACTGTTGTACTTGCGTGCAGTGCGCTCATAGCATGGCTTTTTAAAAGGCAGAGCATAAGCTATAGCTCAAACAAGACAACCAGGGAACTGCCAAAACAACATGTTCAGGAAGGTATTCCAGATTTGGAGGTACATTCTTATTGCTAAGGGAACACAAATCTGGTGGACATTAAGACCAATGGGGTTATGCTGAATCCTCTTTTTGCTTGGGATGTTCCCTCAAAAATCCCTGTCATGGGGTTAACCTGGGCTGACTTCCAGGTGTCCACCAAACTCTTCCCTCACTCCCACTCCTCAGCAGGACAGGGGGACAAAACAAGACCAAAAATCTTATGGGTGACTATAAGGACAGGGAAATCACCTATCAGATACTGTCATGGTGAAAATAGGCTCAGGAAAGATTAATTTTATTGGTGATGGTCTGCAGCAGGTCTGTCAGAGATGATTGAAACTGATCCACTCTTATGTTGGGGGCAGCTCCTCATGTCTTCTCACAAAAGCCACACGTGTAGTCCTACACTATCCAAACCTTGTCAAAAACCCAGTAAACTCTGTCAATGTGTGATCTGGCATTTCCTGGCTGCGTCAATTAGTGTGTCTAGGTGATTCATTGTTTTTCATCGTTCTAGTGATTCATTATTTTTCTCCATCTCTTTGCTTTTATGTTAAATAAACAATAATCAGATACATTTACAGACCATTACTTTCATTCAAAGAATCAAAAAAATTTTAAAATGAGAAGGGACTTCTGGAGATTCTCCAGTCTAATCCCCTGTTCAAAGCAGTGACAATTACAACAGGTTGTTTGTGACAATGTGCAGTCTGGCTTTGAATGTAAAAAGGATGTAAGGCACCACAACCTCTCTTGGCTGAACAGCTCTAGTGTTAAACCATCCTCACAGTAAAAATATGTTTTCTTATATAACTTACTGTATTTCAATTTTCCCATTGCCTGTTATCCTTTCACTGAGAGGAATTGGGTTTCAAAGCACTCTTTTCAGATCATACTAATCCAGTTTGGGTGGAGATTCCTCAATGCTCCTGCACTGCAGGGCTATTTCTTTTCCTTGTTCTGTTTTTCTGCCTTCCCTTTCTTTAGTTATGAGGTTGTCACAGAGGGTGTCATGCACTTCACTCATGAGAGAGAAGCAACAATACAGTTTACTGATATAAACCAGTGAGTTAACAAATTCACTGGTAAATGCCACATTGGTTTAACAAGGTTTGACATCAAGGTACACTTGATTCTTTACTGCATAGAAAATGAGGTCTGATGAGGTTATCAGGGAGACCCTCCCATTGAGATCCAAAAGAACCCCCTTGCTTTCTGAACACTTTCCTTGAGAGGAGTCCAGGTGTAGCAAGGAATCTCTTTTGAGGAGAAACCCAGCGAGGTGCCACCACTCAAGGGGAGGTCCTGGTGTGCAGCCCAGTGCCCTGCAGGGGAGCTCAGTGGGCTCTGGGATGTCCAGAGCATAACGTGCTTTCACAAAGTCATATTTTCACACCAGGAGTCATCTGGGTCATCATTCCAGACATTTCATTCCTTGGCTACCACGCATCCGTCCCCCAAACCCCAGAGTAAACTGGATGCAGCCACCACAGCCCCCACCCATGGTTAAGGACGAAGCTGGCAGTGGGAGCACACACCACCAGAGAGCTGAGGGCAGTTCTCCCTCCACCCAATCTTTTCACCACACATTATACCTCTAAATGATTGTCCAGCTATCTTTGGCAGGTCAACTCCAAGCTCTTGAGTTTGCTTTGGGAGTTAACTACTGGGCAAAATGTTATCACTTGTGTTACATGGGTAACACATGATGATTACCAAAAGGGTTTTTAGCCTCTAAATCTGTGATTCTCTTCAGCCTTAGTCTTGTATTCTTTTCTCTCCCACTCTTGCATATTTCCTTCTCCTGTGGAACCTGACACAGCACAGAATTATTTGGCTGTAATCCTTTTCTCTAACATTTCCTTGTGTTTTAATTTCATATAGTAGGATCAGCTTTTCCCATTTATCTCAATAGGAGACTGGAAAGACACAATAGAAATTGCACCAAGAGAGGAGGAATGAGGGAGGGGCAGTATGGCAAAACTCATAGAATCTGTTGTTTTAGTTTGACTAATAATTAGCAAAACAATGTGCAAAAGCAGAACTGTGATATATGTCACAGTCTGGCTCTTTCTGTCTCCTGGTACTGATGAGGCGCTTGATTCATTGTGCTTTTTTCCTCTCCTTTTCTTTCCCCTCCTGCTGTGTGAGCACCAGCTCATCAGAGCCTGTGGCCATTAATATATTTCCCTGGGGAGAGTGGAGCCATAATCTGGCATCTGACCCTATACATACACTACTCTTCTGGGGATATTTGTGTACACCAGGCTCACGGTGGCAGAAGATTGTTCAGCACCTCAGTTGTATTTGATTCAACAGTGTCTGGAGTGCTGACCTTCATGAGTTCTGTCCAGATGCCTTTTATGATTGGAGGGATCCTTTCTTCTGCAGTCTGACTAGCCAGAATACACTCCTTGCTTACTGGCAACCTTAAGCAGACACAGGAATCAGCCTGTGTGAACCCCAAGCACAGACAGTCTTGGGGCATTGTCAGAGCTCACTGATGCCAATGAAAAGATCCTTGGATTTTGTCTGCTTCTATAGGCAGAGTAATAAAGACCAAGGGAATAAATGCTAAACCCACTGGGACATGCACAGTTATCAGTGCTGCACTCAAGTAACACCCAAGCATAACCTCTGTGTATACAACACCTCGTGGGACTGGTTGATCATTTGAAATGTTCTACAATGGATAGCTCACTTTTCAAAGATAAAAATGTAATCTTACTAGTTTATCCTCCCTTCTCTTCCCCCACTCCTATTAGGAAACCATTCAATATATCAGAATATGCTTGATCCATTCCTAGATATACCTTAAATTTCCTGGCCAGGAAGTGAGAGCCTACATCATAAATACAGAACAATTTCTATCACAAAATGCTACAGTGCTTAAAAAAAAAAATAATAAAAATTTAGGAATGCCAGTCTGGAAAAACAACAACCATGTTGGGATTTTTCCTCATAATTCCAATTAAAATAAAGAAAAACCTTGTTCTGGTTCCTTCTTTTTTTTAAAGTCAAATTTGCAATTTAGGCAAGAGATCCTCATCATCGCTTGGATTTTGTCATTTTCAATACTAATTTCAGATTTCTTTTCTACTTTCTTTTACACTTCCTTTTCCTTCCTACTTGTTGCAAGTCTTTGCAACTCTCTCAGTCTGACTTGCTTTATCAACAAATTAGGTTCACGGCAGATGAAACCTATTTACTGCTAGGCCAGCCTCAAGTCCTTTCTTGGTAACTTATTTTGTTGGTTGGGTCCTGGGATCTTCAACATTTGGCAGTGGGCCTGTAAAATACACTTATAACTTATGGGATGTGTATGGTGTGTGTTTCTTACCTTCACTGACAACTCAATCTAAGCAAATAATGGCATTTCATTCAGCTCACTGTTATCTCCCAGATGGTCTTGGGTAAACACCAGAACACTGCTGATCCTGGCATTATCAGGGCCATATCAGGGCCTTCCCCAAGGATTGTCCTTCTGATGAGAATTCTTGAAATAAGTCACTTATTAACTCAGAAAATTAACCTTCTTTATGAGGTGTGAGTGCAACCTCCACTTGAATAAACACTGTGATGAGAAGGAATTAATCCCCCAGCTATTTCCTAAGTCAGATACTACCAATACCCCTGCTAGTTCCTCTACCACTTTCTGTCCATCAAAATAAGTCTTTGTCCTGTGTGTGTCCTTGGATATTTATGGACAACCAACTTATGATAACTATTCCTGTGTAAAATTGCTAAATTTCTTGGACCAGTCCTTAAGACACAAGTCACCAGATTTGTAGTGTCTAATGTCAGCACATTAAAAGATAAGCAATACTTTTATATGATTATTCTAAATACCAAGTAATTGTTGAGAATAATTAAAATGCAAATCCACTCAATGATAGAACTTCATAATAGAGTCACACTACCAAACATATGCACATAAACACACTCATTTGCATGTATATGCACAGAAAACCTCATATGCAAATAAGGGGTCCAAAGCATCTGTCCATCTTTATGTTTCTGAGAAACTGATTTCATATGAGCCAAAATTGCATTCAAATCAAAGGCCTTGGGACAAAGAACACCAAAAAAGGTAATAGAAGGCAAAAAGCACCACTTGCCAAAATTCTGAGTCTCAGAGTGCAATGTGTGGCAGCAGAGATAAGAGAAGAGATAATGAACCAGTGCAAAGTGGAAATTCATTTGCAATAAACATGTCACATTTATTTCTATCAATTAAGAAGTATACAGAGTTTAAAAATAATCTCTCCGATTTCAGATAAATTTTCTCTCTAGGGTGAACTTGCTTTTGTAAATAGTATTAATAATATTCATACTTTCATTTTCCAGGAAGATGTTTATTTCAGAGTCTTAAGTCTCATATCTTTATTCTCATGAAGAGTTGTTATTACCTTCACAGGTGTCTTGCCTTTATTGGATGAGTCCTGGAACCTCATTTGAATCCTGGAAAACATTTCTGAGGGTAGAGTCACTCTTTTTGGGCTTTCTACATTTTTGTGAAATTCCCAGCCAGGGCTGCTTATTCTCATCCAGCTAAAGTTCTCCATCACAGCAGCACTACAGAGTAAACTTCTAAAAAATATGGGTAGCAGAGGTGGGAAAGAGTTTCTGCATTTTGAAGAAGTAAATGCAAGATAAAAATGAGAGATTTCTCCATAGAAACAAGTATCTAAATGTGCAGGCTTTTTGAAGGGAGATAGAGTACCTAAAAACAATGGTGCAATTCAGCATAAAAGCTTTGATGGAAATAATGCCCTGAGTGTTGCTCATAGCAGTATATTTGAAGCTATCTGCTCATAAAACACTTATGAAAGGTAATTAGCACTTCAATTAATGGTCTATCATTGTTCTGTAACGCTTACACATAAACTATCATTCTTTTCTCTCTCTCATAATTGCCCAATTATAGGTATTTAGAAGCTGTAACATTTGAAATGAAGTAGAATCTGTGTAAAATATGTTCAATATCCATCTCAGGTTTGATTCCAAATTACTATTTTGGTGCTTTCCATTCAGTTTTATTTTATAAATTCAGCTTCTGTGTCAACTTCACGGACTTAAACCATCTGGAGAACTGGACAGAGCCAGGCATAACTTCAACAATATATTCTTATTTCAGGTTCACTTCAAGCATGTTGGGAGTCAGTGTTTTGTGTTAGTGGTGGCCATACTGCCAGAATCAGTCACATGCCACGATCTCTATAAGATCCATGACACATTTCATTCCACTAAAGGGAGGATGACATTGTCTTGGAGGAAGTAGGTAATGTAGCTGTGTTCCTGTGAAGCTGAATACACCATCACCTGCCAGGGCTGACAACTATTTTTGCCTTCAACAGCATTTATGGAGCTGATTTCCTCCTTTTTAGCCAGAGAACCTCATGCTTTTATTGCCACCAGGTCATGACACCTCATCCTGGTCCAGCTACACACCAAATGCTCCTGAGCCAGAATTCAGTCACCCATGCAACATCCCTTCTCTTTTTCTTTACTGCCAATTCTACTGCAAGAGGTTTGTTAATCTGAAAGAGACTTGTACAGATTCAGGATGTGCTACCTTTACTTACACTGAATAATCAGCTAAGTCTACCCTATTTCTCTCAGTGGTTCAAGTGTTTTCTCAGCAACCTTACAATGTGCATATTTATTCCTGAAAACATGCATCGCAAAAGAAAAACTGTAAAGTACACTCTTTATGTCTTTTGTGTGTCTTTGTCAGAAATGAAATGTTCTCTATGAATCCAAGAGGGTGGGGGGAAAATTTTGCAAGTAGTGAAAATCCAGTGTAAGCAAAAATTAAAATATCTACACTGCACAATATTACACTACCACAATGCATCACACCACGCTAGTGCAGGTGTCTCTGGTCCTGATCTGTACTGTTGGATAAACTTGGTTTTGGAGAGGTGACATCACATCAGGTGTTATGGCAATTTTGCAAGCTTTGCAGAACAAGAGGCTTGGCTTACACGGTGTGGATTTGTTATCTCAGCAAGTTTAGGCAAAGGTGCCACTCATTTGGCTGCTGAGGATTTCATAATGTTGCTAATGGGGAACATCTGTTTCTAAGCTGTGCTTTGGAAGTGATCTGGAGTTCAGTACACACATGGATTTCTCCCTCCCAATCGGGGACTGCCAGCAGCCACAGCATGTGGGGTTACTTTGGGACTTCAAGGTTGTCTTAGGTTGCACTTAAGATGATGGTTTATGTACTCAGTACCCAGGAAACCACTGTGGAAATCAACAGCTAATTGTAAACCATGTTTGGTTGGAGTGCTGCAGGCACCCTGTCAGGTTTAAGTGGCTTTCTGCAATAGATGAAAGAACTCCTGGATTAGGAGCTTTTGTCAGGGATAATTCCCTGTGTTTTGGGATTTTCGTTGAGGCGTATATTGGCTGTCAGGATATGAAAAGATTATTTGCTGTGGCAAGAAAGAATTCCCCCCATGCCCCTCAGTGCACAAGTGTTTAGGAGGGTTAGACAGGTCAGAGGGACTACTCATAAAAGAGGATTTTCCATGTTATCAAGGTCATAATAGAAATTAATTGTTTCTCCCCTGTGACTTTGCTAAGAGCCTTCCAAAATACTACAGATATATTGCTGTAAAAAGTACTGATGGTAAGAAATTTTAGGAAAATATGAATTGTTAAACATGTCTGTGGAAGTACTTCACCAAATGACTTAAAGTTGAGATCAGCCAGGTATTCTGCCTCATGTTCTGAAACTTCATTTCTCAATAGATTGGTTCCTCAGAGCATGCAAATGATAAGATTTTAATTGATTTATCATAGGTGCTTACAATGTAAGCTTTCAATGTAAGCAAATTCCATGGGCAAATTCCTAAATGAGGTTACAGAAATATTTAAAAATAATAATTTCCTCTTGTAACAGATGCCTCAAGTAAGCAAGGTGCCTTTGGAGTTAATTCTTTCCATCTCTTCAGTACAAAATCAGCAGCACTAGTTTAGAAGGCTGACATTCTGAGACAAAGCAGCATGTGTCCTTCCAGAGAGGCAAAGTCTGTGTTAACTCCTTTCTGTGATGCCTCCTGGCCATGTGCTCCTGACCAGAGACAGATCTTGCTCAATTTCTTGTGGTCTGTTTATCCAACTGTGCAATAAAATTCTTCCTTCAGTGGTACAACGCCTCCATACAAATATCTAGAGAAGTTTTATTTTGATGAAACAAAATAATTCACAAACTTGGAGAAAATAAAAAAAAGAAGACACCCTAAAGAACCTCCTTCTAAACAATGTTTTTAAATTCTGTGTTTTCTTCCTTCCTTGCATTTTAACTTCAGATAAAAATGTTTTTCCTGTAGTCTTTGAATTTATTTCTCACTCTTTTTGCTATGGTTTGCATTATGCATTTTAGCAGTTTGTCTCTGCTATAAATAAGTGTTATAATTGTGAATATAATTAGATTTGTTCCACACAATTGCATATAAATGTAATTCCAAGGTGTTTTTAGAACTCAGTTTCTTATTGATGGATTAGAAGCAAAGTCTGTTTAGAAATGGAGCTTTTCTCTGAGGTAATGCTATTCATGAATCCTACTTCCCCCTTACTTTTGCTACAGTTTCTGCCCAGCATTTTGCTAAAACTGGGAGCATTGGCAAGTGGCTGCCTTGGCAACTGATAGCAAATTAACTTTTGGTTAGCCTACAAGGCACATTTATTCTGGGCCTTTCAACTTTAAATGAAAGCATGGATCATCTGAAATGTGTTTCTTGGAAATGGAAGAATGAACAGCTGTTTCATGCTCCTTCTTTTAAATCTCTGAGAGTTGGAGTTCCAGTCATAGGCAGCTTTAAATAACATTTAAGGATGGAGCAAATAGCAGCCTGCAACTCTGCTGTGATTCTTGTGCAGAGCTGATCTAAGATATTGAGGGTTTAAATGAGCTGGCAGCCTTTTAACTCAGTGGTGTGAATTTTGATATTTTTTTTTCTTCTTCATAAAAATATGTGAAAGCTTATCCTTGGTTGTTTCCTTCCTCCCTTTGTTTTCATAGTAGGATAGGTGATTCATTTTAAGCCAGTTTTTTGTTTTGGTTTTTTTTTTCCTTTTTGAACAATTACTGTGTTCTTTTTAACCACAAACAAGACCTTAACTTTTAGAAATAAAAGATACATCTCTGGGAAAGCAAACCTTGTGTGGGTAGGGAATGACTTGTGAACTAAATGGTTAATAGTATGATGAATGTTAAATTAAGGAGGCTGAAAACTTAGATATGCTGTGAGCTTTGGATTTATATTCTCTCCCTAAAAGCAGTCCTGCCTATACAGCAAAATTTTAACTTTCATGGTTTTATCTATTTGTCCTGAAGAACATTCAAGAGAAAGCACAGGAGATCAGCCCAGACAGCTCAATCAAAGTATAATATTTTAGATCTGTTGGGCTTGTTATGGCTTCTCTTTGTTGGGCCTTTACTGAAGACTGTGATGCATTACTTGGAATAAGTACCAAGAAATCTGCTCTGTTCAGTGGCTCATGGATACCTGACCTCTGCCAGCAATTTCCAGAGTGATGCTCTAAGATAAACTGAGACTTGCATCCCTTTTGAGCCTCTTGTTCAACCCAGGCCATAGAAAAGTCAGATTTGTGCAAATTTTCAAGGACTTACAGGTGAAACTGTAAAGCCTGGTGCGTATAAAACTCATTTGAGGAAGACTGACATTTCATTCTTGTCTACTCAATGTTTAATACATTGATAAGCTAATTTTAAAACATAACCAGAAACCTCTGTTTCATAATTGATTCATATTATTTTTGGACATCCTTAGTTGAAGAAGCTCTTGCTTTATTCTTCATCACCCATATCCTTAACAATTTTTTATTTCTAGCTATTCAGTAATTTAGTTCTGGGTAATTTTGGGAAACAAGCCATCAGTAAGACATTTCTTCAGGCTTTTCTAATGTGTTGAGATGTGAAAATCAGTGTGAGACTGTTGTAGAACCTAAATATCTCTCTCTCTAGAAATAAAGATTCTGGTTTATTATTTAATTTTATTTTAACATAAATCATCTTCACAAGTGATGCATTTAGAAAAGAAGTGGACTTTTCAAGAGCCCTTGTTTCAGTAGTGATTGGTTTGGACATTCTGAAATTTATCAATAGTATGTCTCAGTGTTATCTCAGCAAAGACAGAGAGCAAAGAGCTTTTGTGTTGGATCTGAAGGAAGGTTTCACCTGAAGCCATTAGAGCTGTTTCAGATAAATATTAGGATGACTTTGTTTGGTTTTTTCCCCTCTCTTTTTTTTTTCCCTTTCCCAGAAAAGATTTCTCCCTAAACAATATTTTGACCTCAGCATTTATTTGCTCTAGCCCTTATTTATTTGAGACAGAGACAGATTTCAGTGTTGCATGCAGAGGCATTTTTGAAAGAAGAATTTGAGGGCAGACCCAAAGAAGGGCTGATTTGACTGTGTCCTCTCCAGGAGTCAGAAGATTCCAGGGCATGCCATGAAATCTAACAGCATGGAGTAGGTGTCTGTGTGCAGCCTCAGGATGGAGTACAGCCAGCCCCTAATTGACATTCATACCATGTTCATTGATGCAGTCTGGGAGTACCACACAAGAACATGAAATTGCTTGTCTTCTGTTTTCTGTTCCTTATCTTAACTCTATTTTTCACTCAGTGGGGCACAATTACCTGACCACTGTGAAGTAATACAATGACAGTGTTGGTCATCAGTAATTAAACTTCTGCACAATTGTTACTGAATACAAATGCAATTTTTCTTTTCAGTGAATCTTTTTTCCTGAAAAGCTCATAGTTAATGAAATCCAAACCATTTTATAAGAATATTTTTTCTTTAATAATATTAAATGAAAGGAAATGTTTCATGTTGACTTCTTACATCATCACCCACAATATAGAACACTTTTCCATTATTATGAAACTGTTTTTCTTTCTTTGTTTGTGACTGTATACTACAGTATAAAATAACATGTTCAAAATAAAATTGTGCAGCTGTGTAGAAATTTAATGACAAGATCAGAACTGAAATTCTGATTTTTTTTATTTGTCTTTTTGTTATTATCAAGCCCATTAATAACAACTATAAATTAACAAAAATATCTCAATTATTTCCATATGTCACTATTACACACTGTACAATCTAATGTGTTTGGTGTTCATCTTCTTTTCTATCAATTTAATCTTCCAGGTGACTGGAAGAAGTCTCACATGTTTAGGCCCTGGTCCTCCTGGGGGATTTTATCTCCTCTAGTATCTGTTTGTGGACCAAAACAGCAGAGCACAACAAACACAAACATTTTCTTGAAGAAAGAAATCTTCTTGGTACAGGCAATCAAGGAGCTGATGAGGGAAGAAACTCTGCCTGACCTCAAACTTGCAAACAATAACCATTACATGGTTGAGCTCACTATCTGGAGAGGAGGAAACTGGACAAATAAAAAATCCCAAAAATCAAGACCTTGGTCCTGGATTTTAGGAAAGCAGACTTTGGTGACTGCAGTGTTCTGCTTGGAATAACCTCTTAAAAAAAAAAGTCCTGAAGAAAAGCAGGTCCAGGAGAGTTGGTTGATTTTCAATCACCACCAAACTCAAGATTGGACCAGCATAAGAAACAGAAAATCAGGCAGATATGGCAGGAAGCCTGTATGGTTGAACAAGCATCTCCAAGCAAACCCAAACAATAAATGGGAGCATGCAAGTAACAGAAACAGGAAACTACCCAAGAGCAAAAGCGAGAGACAATCCAAGGATGATGTACGGGTGGGATTAGAAAAGCCAAAACACATCTGGAGCTGAATCTGATGAA
The DNA here is from genome assembly GCF_001522545.3 of Parus major. Lineage (NCBI taxonomy): Eukaryota > Metazoa > Chordata > Aves > Passeriformes > Paridae > Parus > Parus major. The sequence goes on from NC_031769.1 coordinate 144,640,252, forward strand.
GGGAGGGAAAGGAAGCAAGAATTAACATGGCTTGCTCAAAGAGGTTGCAGAGTCTTTATATTTTGAGATATTAAAAACATGAGCAGATGTGGCTCTGAACAATTTGCACCAGCAGATACTTCTTTGGGAATGTGAGTTAAACCACTTGAATTCCAGAGGTGCCTTTCAGCCCCAGCCCTTCAGTGATTCTGTGAAATAGGAAAAAAAGACACTTTTTCACAGTGATTCCAATTACAAAGGTGGTTTATTTCATGTTTCTCTTTCATTCTCTCCATCTTCCAGCATAACACCTAGCTCTAGACATGAAATTCTCCCTACCAAGAAATCCTTTCACCTCTCCAGAGAGCTTGAATCTAATTCACAACACCCATTCACAGACATATCAGATTCTGGAGTTAATTTAAAGAATTAGTCATTAGCTTCCAAACCATATTCCAGCTTTTGTTCTATTTCAGAGCTTTCTATTTAACATTAAGGAAATTATTTTATCCGTCCTACTTAGTTTGCTTTTCTTCTTGTTTTATCTGTTGGATTTCTTATGAGAAAGAAGGAAAGCAATCTGGCAAATCAGATGTTAAAGGAATGTTGAAACATCACAAGTTTCACCATATGGATCAGTTCCAGGCTAAATAACATGTCTTCAATGGGTTTTCACGACTGAGATTATATTTTCCCTCTTATATTGATGTGTGGTGTTCAGATCCTAATAGCAAAAAACATAAAGTACAAATTTACAAATATTTATCATAGACTCATAGAACAAAAGAGATTTGGATTGGAAGAGACCTCCTAGATCATGCAGTTCCAATCCCCCTGCCATGGGCAGGGACATTTTTTTTTAACAGGTTGCTCAAAGTCCCATCCAGCCTGGCCCAGAATACTTCCAGGGATGGGACATCCACAGTTTCTCTGGGGAACCTGCCCCAGTGCCCCACCACCCTCACCATACAGAATTCCTCATATCTAACCTAAACCTAGTATCCTTCAGTTTAAAACCTTTCCCCCTTGTCCAATCACTCCATGCCCTTGTAAAAAGTCCCTCTCCAGATTTCCTGTCGTCCTTTTAGGCACTGAAGGTGTTATAAGACCTCTCTGGAGCATCGTCCTTTCCAGGCTGAAAAGCCCCAACTTTCAGAGTGCCACAGAAGAGGTTCCCCAGCCCTCTGACCACCTTTGTGGCTTCCTCTAGACTCACCCCAACAGTTCAGTGCCCTTCTTGTGCTGAGGACCCTGGAGCTGGATGCAGCACTGCAGGTGAGGTCTCACCAGAGCAGGGCAGAGGGACAAAATCCCCTCCCTCACCTGCTGCTCACAGGGCTTTGGATGCAGCCCAGGACACATTGCAAGTGCACATTGCTGGGTCATGTTGAGTTTCTCATCAACCAACACCTGCAAGTTCTTCTCCCTGGGAGTGCTCTCAATCCATTTTCTTCCCAGCCTGCACTTGTGCCCAAGATTGCCCCACATCATTGCAGAAATTCAGGCAAGCATGTTAAAGAGTGGTATTATTTGTGTTACATCTTTTGCAAATACTTCAGAAAAGCTCTTATTAAGAAAAAAAAAAAAGGGATAAACATCTTAGGGAAAGTGTTTTATAACTCCCTTAATATCACAGTTTTAAAGTTGTTACCAAACTGTCCTCCTGGAATGTAATGTACCCGACTCACTTATCCAGGATTTACTGTCATCTGAGATATGCAATATTTGAATAAATCCTTTCATCTGGGGCTTTCTTCTCCCAATATCCAGTGGTTCATGCATTTCATGCCAGTTAGATGTTTATATGATTATCAAATAACATTCTTTTTGTTTCTGTAATTCATTGAAGAGGAGAAAAAGGTAAAGGAGAAAGATAAAGGTAATGGTAAAGGCAAGGGGCAAGGGAAGGGGAAGGGGCAAAGGAAAGCCAAAAGGAAAGGGAGAAGCAAAGGGAAGTGGAAAAAAATAAGGTAAAGGGAGGAAAGAGAATGAAAGGAAATGAAGGTGAAAGGGGAGTGGAAGGGACAGGGAAAAAGGAAGGCAAGGCCAGGCTTTAGAGAAACAGCTGAAACAAAACACTGTCTTGACACTCTGACTTGCTGTTTCTTATCCCAGAGCTCCCTTTTATTTGAATCAAGAGGAAATTGAAAAGTGCCCATTTACTTCTGTAGGATTTCCATAAATCTTTGCATTGATTTTTTATTCTTATCTGCACCTCCTCTTTTATCATAACCATAAACATGTAGCAACTGATGAACAGTTTCTAATTTCAGTAACTGTATTACATCTTATTTTATTTCTCCTGACAGCTCTAAGAATGATTTTCAAACACAAAATCTACACAAGCCTCCTTCAGTGTTTTATCAGGAAGGTTTTGGTTTGGTTTTTTTTCAGAGTCCAAATAAGCAAATAGCTAGTCTGTAAGTACATAACAATTACAGATTATAGACAAATTACAGAGTTATTTATGCCTGACGGTTACTTACTAATTATACATGATGTTATTGTGGAAAAACTGGCAAGTGTTAAAGAAGCAACTACTATAAAATTATAAGTAGATGCCATTTGAGTTTATGATCATGTTCACTATATGAAACACCAAGTTGCCAAAAATTAAGATCAGACTGTTGCATCACCTAACATGGACTATTTAGTAACATATATTCTCCAAATAAACAGGAACCATTTTACAATTGTTCTGCAAAGGCACGGGCAGCTGGGCCTCTTCTAGTGGCACATTAAATTCCAAAACTTTTCTATGTGAGGTTTGTTTCACTCTTATCCCAAGGAAAAATAAGTTTGTATAGCCTTTTCTTTCTTCTTCCCTTCCCTTCCCTTCCCTTCCCTTCCCTTCCCTTCCCTTCCCTTCCC